>NW_027477047.1:0-104529 GCF_051020955.1 Megalopta genalis | reverse complement strand
GACACATATGATTTAGCTTCAAATACTTGCGATATGAGTGATATAGCTTTGAAAGCTGTAGGAACAAACAAGGTAGCTTCAATTCCACGCACACTTGCGATGTAGAAGGTTTAGCTTCAAATCCATGCAAAACACGTGATTTATCTTCCAATTAATGCGAAGTAGAAGGCGTAGCTTCAAATCCATGTGAATCAAAATGGTTTAGCTAACAAATACTTGTGATCATTCATTACTTTAGGTACAAACTGCATGCGAAACTAACGAGTTAGCTTCACAATCCATGCGAAACACACGATTTATCTTCAAATCAATGCGATGTAGAAGGTTTAGCTTCAAATCAATAAGAGGTAGAAGGTTTAGCTTCAAATCAATAGAATATATAGAAGGTTTAGCCTTCAAATCAATGTGATGTATGAAGGTTTAGCTTCAAATCCATACGAAATACATGATTCAGCTGCAAATCAATGCGATGTAGAAGGATTAGCTTCAAATCCATGCGAAACAAATGGTTTAGCTGCAAATCAATGCGATGAAGAAGGTTTAGCTTCAAATCCATGCGAAACAAATGATATAGCTTCAAACACACTGGGGTGTAAGTGATATAGCCTCAAATGAAGAATAATCAATCGTGTTAGCTTCAAAATCCATGCGATACACATGATTTAGCTTGAAATCAATGCGATGTAGAAGGTTTAGCTTCAAATCCATGCGAAACAAATGATTTAGCATCAGATACTTCTGATATAACTGATATAGCCTTCAAATGCAGGGGAAACAAACGAGTTAGCATCAAACCCATGCAAAAACACATGATTTAGCTGCAAATCAATGCGATGTAGAAGGTATAGCTTCAAATCCATACGAAACACATGATTTACCTTCAAATCAATTCGACAGCACAAGGCTTAGATTCAAATCCATGCGAAACAAATGATTTAGCTTCAAATCAATATGATGTAGAAGGTTTAGCTTCAAATCCATGCGATACACAAGATTTAGCTTCAAATCCATGCGGCACATATGATTTAGCTTTAAATAGCTTGCGATATAAGTGATAAAGCTTCAAAAGCTGTAGGAACAAACGTGGTAGCTTCAATTCCATGCGAGACACTTGATTCAGTTGCAAATCAATGCGATGTAGAAGGTTTAGCTTCAAGTCCAAGCGTAACACATGATTTAGCTTCAAATACTTGCGATATAAGTGATATAGCTTCGAATACAGGTGAAACGAACGAGTTAGCTTCAAATCCATGCGAAACACATGATTCAGCTTCAAATCAATGCGATGTAGAAGGATTAGCTTCAAATCCATTGCGAAACACATTATTTAGCTGCAAATCAGTGCGAAGTAGAAGGATCGGGTTCAAATCGATGCAATTCAAATGGTTTCATCTTCAAATACTTTGTGAAAGACATGATTTAGCTTCAACTGCATGCGAAACAGATGATTTAGCTTCAAATCAATGCGAAACACATGATTTAGCTTCAAATCAATGCGATGTAGAAGGTTTAGCTTCAAATCCATGCAAAACACGTGATTTATCTTCCAATTAATGCGAAGTAGAAGGCTTAGCTTCAAATCCATGTGAATCAAATCGTTTAGCTACAAATACTTGTGATATTCATTATTTAGCTACAACTGCATGCGAAACTAACGAGTTAGCTTCAAATCCATGCGAAACACACGAATTTATCTTCAAATCAATGCGATGCAGAAGGTTTAGCTTCAAATCAATAAGAGGTCGAAGGTTTTAGCTTCAAATCAATAGAATATAGAAGGTTTAGCTTCAAATCAATGCGATGTAGAAGGTTTAGCTTCAAAATCCATACGAAACACATGATTTAGCTTCAAATCAATTCGAAGGACAAGGCTTAGATTCAAATCCATGCGAAACAAATGTTTTAGCTTCAAAGTGAATGCGAAGTAGAAGGCTTAGCTTCAAATCCATGCGAAATACATGATTCAGCTGCAAATCAATGCGATGTAGAAGGATTAGCTTCAAATCCATGCGAAACATTATTTAGCTGCAAATCAGTGCGAAGTAGAAGGCTCGGATTCAAATCAATGTGATTCAAATGGTTCATCTTCAAAAACTTGTGAATGACATGATTGAGTTTCAACTGCATGCGAAACACATGATTTAGATTCAAATCAATGCGATGTAGAAGGTTTAGCTTCAAATCCATGCAAAACACGTGATTTATCTTCCAATTAATGCGAAGTAGAAGGCTTAGCTTCAAATCCATGCGAATCAAATGGTTTAGCTTCAAATTCTTGTGATATACATTATTTAGATTTAACTGCATGCGCAACGAACGAGTTAGCTTCTAATCCATGCGAAACACATGATTTAGCTGCAAATCAATGCGATGAAGAAGGTTTAGCTTCAAATCCATGCGAAACAAATGATATAGCTTCAAACACTTGGGGTGTAAGTGATATAGCTTCAAATGAAGACTAATCAAACGAGTTAGCTTCAAAATCCACGCGATACACATGATTTAGCTGCAAATCAATGCGATGTAGAAGGTTTAGCTTCGAATCCATGCGAAACAAATGATTTAGCATCAGATACTTCTGATATAACTGATATAGCTTCAAATGCAGGGGAAAAAACGAGTTAGCATCAAACCCATGCAAAACACATGATTTAGCTGCAAATCAATGCGATGTAGAAGGTTTAGCTTCAAATCCATACGAAACACATGATTTACCTTCAAATCAATTCGAAGCACAAGGCTTAGATTCAAATCCATGCGAAACAAATGATTTAGCTTCAAATCAATATGATGTAGAAGGTTTAGCTTCAAATCCATGCGATACACAAGATTTAGCTTCAAATCCATGTGGCACATATGATTTAGCTTTAAATACTTGCGATATAAGTGATATAGCTTCAAAAGCTGTAGGAACAAACGTGGTAGCTTCAATTCCATGCGAGACACTTGATTTAGCTTCAAATCAATGCGATGTAGAAGGTTTAGCTTCAAGTCCAAGCGTAACACATGATTTAGCTTCAAATACTTGCGATATAAGTGATATAGCTTCGAATACAGGTGAAACGAACGAGTTAGCTTCAAATCCATGCGAAATACATGATTCAGTTGCAAATCAATGCGATGTAGAAGGTTTAGCTTCAAATCCATGCAAAACACGTGATTAATCTTCCAATTAATGCGAAGTAGAAGGCTTAGCTCCAAATCCATGCGAAACAAATGATTTAGCTTCAAATCAATATGATGTAGAAGGTTTAGCTTCAAATCCATGCGATACACAAGATTTAGCTTCAAATCCATGTGGCACATATGATTTAGCTTTAAATACTTGCGATATAAGTGATATAGCTTCAAAAGCTGTAGGAACAAACGTGGTAGCTTCAATTCCATGCGAGACACTTGATTTAGCTTCAAATCAATGCGATGTAGAAGGTTTAGCTTCAAGTCCAAGCGTAACACATGATTTAGCTTCAAATACTTGCGATATAAGTGATATAGCTTCGAATACAGGTGAAACAAACGAGTTAGCTTCAAATCCATGCGAAATACATGATTCAGTTGCAAATCAATGCGATGTAGAAGGTTTAGCTTCAAATCCATGCAAAACACGTGATTAATCTTCCAATTAATGCGAAGTAGAAGGCTTAGCTCCAAATCCATGCAGAACAAATGGTTTAGCTACAAATGCTTGTGATATACATTATTTAGCTACAACTGCATGCGAAACAAACGAGTTAGCTACAAATCCATGCTATATACATGATTTAGCTTCAAATCAATGCGATGTAGAAGGTTTAGCTTCAAATCCATGCGATACACAAGATTTAGCTTCAAATCAATGCGATGTAGTAGGTTCAGCTTCAAATCCATGCGACACATATGATTTAGCTTCAAATACTTGCGATATAAGTGATATAGCTTCAAAAGCTGTAGGAACAAACGTGGTAGCTTCAATTCCATGCGAGACACATGATTTAGCTTCAAATCAATGCAATGTAGAAGGCTTAGCTTCAAATCCATGCAAAACAAATGGTTTAGCTACAAATGCTTGTGATATACATTATTTAGCTACAACTGCATGCGAAACAAACGAGTTAGCTTCAAATCCATGCTATATACATGATTTAGCTTCAAATCAATGCGATGTAGAAGGTTTAGCTTCAAATCCCTGCGATACACAAGATTTAGCTTCAAATCAATGCGATGTAGTAGGTTCAGCTTCAAATCCATGCGACACATATGATTTAGCTTCAAATACTTGCGATATAAGTGATATAGCTTTAAAAGCTGTAGGAACAAACGAGGTAGCTTCAATTCCACGCGTTACACATGATTTAGCTTCAAACACTTGCGATATAAGTGATGTAGATTCAACTGCAGGCAAAACGAACCAGTTAGCTTCAAATCCATGCGAAACACATGATTCAGCTTCAAATCAATGCGATGTAGAAGGATTAGCTTCAAATCCATGCGAAACACATTATTTAGCTGCAAATCAGTGCGAAGTAGAAGGCTCGGGTTCAAATCAATTCAATTCAAATGGTTCATCTTCAAATACTTGTGAAAGACATGATTTAGCTTCAACTGCATGCGAAACACATGATTTAGCTTCAAATCAATGCGAAACACATGATTTAGCTTCAAATCAATGCGATGTAGAAGGTTTAGCTTCAAATCCATGCGAAACAAATGATTTAGCATCAGATACTTCTGATATAACTGATATAGCTTCAAATGCAGGGGAAACAAACGAGTTAGCATCAAACCCAAGCAAAACACATGATTTAGCTGCAAATCAATGCGATGTAGAAGGTTTAGCTTCAAAACAATAAGAGGTAGAAGGTTTAGCTTCAAATCAGTAGAATGTAGAAGGTTTAGCTTCAAATCAATGCGATGTAGAAGGTTTAGCTTCAAATCCATACGAAACACATGATTTACCTTCAAATCAATTCGAAGGACAAGGCTTAGATTCAAATCCATGCGAAACAAAAGATTTAGCTTCAAATCAATACGATGTAGAAGGTTTAGCTTCAAATCCAAGCGATACACAAGATTTAGCTTCAAATCAATGCGATGTAGTAGGTTCAGCTTCAAATCCATGCGGCACATATGATTTAGCTTTAAATACTTGCGATATAAGTGACATAGTTTCAAATGGAGGCAAAACGGACGAGTTAGCTTCAAATCCATGCGAGACACATGATTCAGCTGCAAATCAATGCGATGTACAAGGTTTAGCTTCAAATCCATGCGAAACACGTGATTTATCTTCCAATTAATGCGAAGTTGAAGGCTTAGCTTCAAATCCATGCGAATCAAATGGTTTAGCTTCAAATACTTGTGATATACGTTATTTAGATTTAACTGCATGCGCAACGAACGAGTTAGCTTCAAATCCATGCGAAACACATGATTTAGCTTCAAATCAATGCGATGTAGAAGGTTTAGCTTCAAATCCATGCGAAACAAATGATTTAGCATCAGATACTTCTGATATAACTGATATAGCTTCAAATGCAGGGAAACAAACGAGTTAGCATCAAATCCATGCAAAACACATGATTTAGCTGCAAATCAATGCGATGTAGAAGGATTAGCTTCAAATCCATGCGAAACACATTATTTAGCTGCAAATCAGTGCGAAGTAGAAGGCTCGCGTTCAAATCAATGCAATTCAAATGGTTCATCTTCAAATACATGTGAAAGTCATGATTTAGCTTCAACTGCATGCGAAACACATGATTTAGCTTCAAATCAATGCGAAACACATGATTTAGCTTCAAATCAATGCGATGTAGAAGGTTTAGCTTCAAATCCATGCAAAACACGTGATTTATCTTCCAATTAATGCGAAGTAGAAGGCTTAGCTTCAAATCCTTGCGAATCAAATGGTTTAGCTACAAATACTTGTGATATTCATTATTTAGCTACAACTGCATGCGAAACTAACGAGTTAGCTTCAAATCCATGCGAAACACATGATTTATCTTCAAATCAATGCGATGTAGAAGGTTTAGCTTCAAATCAATAAGAGGTAGAAGGTTTAGCTTCAAATCAATAGAATATAGAAAGTTTAGCTTCATATTGTGGCGGACCAGACATAAAAAGACACGTCCTTCAAAAGCGGGGTGTACACATGCCTTTTTCGGGTTTTCTCGACGCAAGGCGTACACCCCGCAATAAAACAATAAAAACGTTGGGACACAGCTTAGGACCTTAGGTCCCGGATCACCCCGGTCGGAAAATCTTCGGGAAAGGCCTTCGCCCTTCCCGAGGACTTTCCCTTACCAATTTCAAGGACTTTCCCTACCAATAAATACGAGGACCTCTCGACCGAGAGAAGTCAGTTAGCAAGTTTTCCTCCGACTCTCAACGTGTCCATATTTCTGTACCATCCGTCACTCGTTTACCTTTACCTTCTACACACTGTACCTCATCGCCTTTTTACAAGTTATATTAAAGTTCTCGTTATATAAAACCCAAAAAACCTCTCGGATTATTTTATACAAACCGTCGCAGTAACCCCTGCGACAAACTGGTGACCCCGACGTGATCCGAGAGTACCGCGAGTGCGTGATAACCGAGAACTTAGTCACTCTTAGTGACATCTCGTTCGGCAACATACGAACTTCGCGATCCGAGTGGTGTTATACAAACTGTGTGAACTTTATTTTTTTTAATTCATACGAAATGACGGACGCCAGCCCCATCCAAACTACCGCCTCCGGTGTAGAGGTAAATCAAATTAATATACGCGTACCTGGCTTCACACGCGAGGTACCAGCTATGTGGTTTGCACAACTGGAAGGACAGTTTCTCATAGCGGGAATAAAAAGCGAGAATAAAAAGTTCTGGTACGCAGCCTCGAACTTGGAAACCAAGTATGCAACCGAGGTACAGGATCTAATTATCAACCCGCCAGCTGAAAATCCCTTCAAAATTTTGAAAGAGACGCTCATATCGCGCCTCTCGCAGTCTAACGAATCGCGTCTTCAGCGACTCCTGGAGCGAGAAGAAATGGGGGACCGGAAACCTTCACAGTTTTTGCGGTACCTAAGGGGGCTGGAAAATTCAGTGCCGGACAATATAGTTCGAACTATATGGCTCAACCGGTTGCCGACGCATGTACGAGCAATCCTCGCTACGCACACGGATACGACGTTGGAGAAACTCGGCCTACTCGCCGACCAAATAGTGGAACTCGCACCGAGAGCACACGTAGCCAGCATCGACAGGACACCCGCCCCGGACAACAATTTGGCGCAGCAAGTAGAAGCTTTAACGCGTCAAGTAGCCACGCTGACAGCAATATTAAACGAAAGAGAAGCCCGACCACGCACTAAAAACTTCACGCGAGGCAGATCACGGTAACGTAGCCATAGTCGTGGTAAGCAAGGTATGTGTTGGTACCACGCACGCTTCGCGGATAAAGCCATAAAATGCATTTCTCCGTGCACCGCGAATCCGGGAAACTCAAATCCTCGTCAATAATCGCGGCAACATATGACGAGTTCCCTACAAGCCGCCTTTTTATCACTGAAAAAGCGTCAAGGATTCAATACCTTATTGATACTGGCGCGGACGTGAGCGTTTACCCTCGGACGTACTTATCGACGAACCCGCCGCGCTCAAATTACGAAATGTTTGCGGCAAACGGTACAAGGATCCCCACATACGGGACAATTACGCTGAGAGTCGACTTCGATCTACGTCGCGAGTTAATATGGCGATTTATTGTAACAGATATCGCTAAACCAATCATCGGCGCGGATTTCCTAGGTCATTTTGGGTTACTCGTCGATATCAAAAACAGATGTTTAGTCGGTGGCACAACATCGCGAACTACGCAATGCTCAATAGTACGGGACAAATTTGTCACAATCAAGACAATTCAGATAACGCCTTACTTTCACGATACAGTGAAATAACACATCCCGCGGGCACGCCTAGCGCTGCAAAACACAGTATCGAGCACCATATTGAAACGACCCCCGGAACGCCTATCTCTCACAAAGTCCGACGACTCGCACCGGACCGCTATAAAGCAGCAAAAGCGGAATTTGACCTGCTGCTCAAGCAAGGGATTATTCGACCTTCTAAGAGCCCATGGTCATCACCGTTGCACATGGTCACGAAAAAAAACGGAGAATGGCGCCCTTGCGTCGACTACCGCGGGTTGAATAAACGAACAATTCCGAATAGATATCCCATACGACGCATCGAAGATTTCTCACAAAATCTACACGGGAAAACAATCGTCTCAACCATCGACCTCGTGCGCGCTTACCACCAGATACCGATAGCTGCGGAGGATATTCCAAAAACCGCCGTAATTACACCTTTTGGTTTATTTGAATATTTATACGGACCCTTCGGCCTTTGCGAGATAGCTCAAACTTTTCAGAGATTCATAGACGAAGTTACGCGAGGTTTGGATTTCGTCTTCGCCTATCTCGACGATTTTTTAATAGCTTCCGCAAACCCGAGTGAACATCTGCAACACCTCGAGACTATTTTCAAAAGATTTAAGGAATATGGCATTGTCATAAACCCAAGCAAATACGTATTCGGAGCCTCTCAGGTCAAATTTCTCGGCTACCAGGTAGACGAGAAGGGCACTCGCCCACCCGAACATAAGGTCGACGCCGTAAAAAGCTTCCCTCAGCCGACAACCGTAAAACAATTACGCCGTTTCCTTGGGATGGTTAACTTCTACCGTCGATTCCTGCCAGCAGCTGCGACACGACAAAAGCCCCTTAACGGCCTACTGACAGGCCCAAAAATGACAGGTAACAAACCTATCAATTGGACTGAAGAGGCCAAACAAGCTTTCGTCGCAATAAAAGAAGGCCTAGCCAACGCCACGCTGTTGGTACATCCAGCAATAAATGCTCCATTATCAATAACTGTGGACGCTTCTGACCACGCGATAGGAGCCGTTTTGCAACAAAGGACAAACAACGATTGGCAACCCCTTGGATTTTTCTCTCGCCCCCTGACAAAAACTCAAGCTAAGTATAGCGCGTACGATCGCGAGCTTCTCGCTATTTACGAAGCCATAAAGTACTTCATTTACGCTGTAGAAGGCAGAAACTTCACCATATTCACAGATCACAAACCGCTTACTTATGTTTTTAACCAAAAGAAAGAAAAATCTCCAAGGCAGTTCCGTTACTTTGATTACATTTCACAATTCACATCGGACATAAAACATATTTCGGGCATAAATAATGTAGTCGCAGACGCTCTATCGAGAATCGAAGAAATCGAAGAGATCAATTATTCAGCTCTCGCCGCAGCACAAACCGATGACGAAGAACTACAACATTTATTGCAATCCGATACAAACCTACAACTAAAATCTATTTTCTTTGAACCGTGTAAAGCCAACACCTACTGCGATATTTCTACACAGAGAGCCCGCCCTTATATCGTACCGTCATTCCGCAAGAAGGTTTTCCAACGGATCCATAGATTAGCCCACCCAGGTACACGGGCCACTATAAAACTTATCTCAGAAAGGTTTGTGTGGCCATCCATGCGGAAAGATTGCACACAATGGGTTCGAACATGCATACAATGCCAAAAATCAAAAATATCTAAGCACGTGTCTTCACCTATAGGCAAATTCGACACCAAGCGCTAGATTCCAACACATTCATATGGACATAGTTGGCCCGATGACATCCTCAGAAGGTTTCAAGTACTGCGTAACGTGCGTGCACCGATTCACGCGATGGCCCGAAGCCTGGCCAGTGGAAGAAATCACCGCAGAAGCAGTCGCAAAAGTTTTTATGAACTGGATTAGCCGCTTCGGAGTCCCCGCGAGAATAACAACCGCCCAAGGAAGACAGTTCACTTCACAGTTATTCAAAGAATTAACCCGTTTGATTGGCGCCTCATACCTTATGACAACTGCATACCACCCGCAAGCCACCGGAATGGTTGAACGATTCCATAGGCAACTCAAAGCAGGAATCATGTGTCATGAAGACAACAAATGGACCCAACGACTTCCTATTGTTTTATTAGGCATTAGATCAGCACCCAAAGAAGATCTACAGGCAAGCTCAACAGAGCTAGTATATGGAGAAAGTGTCCGTTTACCAGGAGAATTTTTCGAAAACCATAAAGTACAGGATACCAATGATTTCGTAAAACAACTACGCCAGCATATCAAGGAAATTAAACCAACAGCTCCGGTTAAACACGGAGAGAAAAAACCTTTTATTTTTAAAGACCTAGCAACGTCGCAACAAGTCTTCGTTCGCCATGACGCGGTAAGAAAACCCTTACAGCCACCATACGATGGACCATATACAGTAATCGACCGCGCAACAAAATATTTTACCCTTGATATCGCCGGAAAACATACAAAAATCTCCATCGACCGCCTTAAACCAGCATATTTATTAAAAGATGCAGCAAACAATAATACACAACACAACAAGACTAACCTGCAACCAGAAGTACAAGCACAAGGCACTTCAAACGTACCAACGACAACACGTTCCGGTAGAAGAGTAAAATTTCCAGACTTCTTCGGAATGCCGTTAGCTCACGAACATACTTATTAATATACTCCGATATATCTTGCGTACGCATATTATAAACCATGAAAAGTGCTGTCCACTACTAATACCATTATCAATGTTATAAGCGACATATTCACACCGTAAAATGTATATATTTTAGATTACCACGTTGATCTCCCATAGGTATAATTTTCTTTTTTTTTTTCAACCAATTTTGTACCTTAGCGTTAATCACTGGAAGGGGGGTGAATGTGGCGGAACAGACATAACAAGACACGTCCTTCAAAAGCGGGGTGTACACATGCCTTTTTCGGGTTTTCCCGACGCAAGGCGTACACCCCGCAATAAAACAATAAAAACGTTGGGACACAGCTTCAGACAATAGGTCCCGGATCACCCCGGTCGGAAAATCTTCGGGAAAGGCCTTCGCCCTTCCCGAAGACTTTCCCTTACCAATTTCAAGGACTTTCCCTACCAATAAATACGAGGACCTCTCGACCGAGAGAAGTCAGTTAGCAAGTTTTCCTCCGACTCTCAACGTGTCCATATTTCTGTATCATCCGTCACTCGTTTACCTTTACCTTCTACACACTGTACCTCATCGCCTTTGTTACAAGTTATATTAAAGTTCTCGTTATATAAAAACCAAAAAAACTCTCGGATTATTTTATACAAACCGTCGCAGTAACCCCTGCGACAAAAAATCAATGCGATGTAGAAGGTCTGGCTTCAAATCCATACGAAACACATGATTTAGCTTCAAATCAATTCGAAGGACAAGGCTTAGATTCAAATCCATGCGAAACAAATGATTTAGCTTCAAATGAATGCGAAGTAGAAGGCTTAGCTTCAAATCCATGCAAAACAAATGGTTTAGCTACAAATTCTTGTGATATACATTATTTAGCTACAACTGCATGCGAAACAAACGAGTTAGCTTCAAATCCATGCGATACACATGATTCAGCTTCAAATCAATGCGATGTAGAAGGTTTAGCTTCAAATCCATGCCATACTCAAGATTTAGCTTCGAATCAATGCGATGTAGAAGGTTTAGCTTCAAATCCATACGAAACACATGATTTAGCTTCAAATCAATTCGAAGGACAAGGCTTAGATTCAAATCCATGCGAAACAAATGATTTAGCTTGAAATGAATGCGAAGTAGAAGGCTTAGCTTCAAATCCATGCAAAACAAATGGTTTAGCTACAAATGCTTGTGATATACATTATTTAGCTACAACTGCATGCGAAACAAACGAGTTAGCTTCAAATCCATGCTATATACATGATTTAGCTTCAAATCAATGCGATGTAGATGGTTTAGCTTCAAATCCATGCGATACACAAGATTTAGATTCAAATCAATGCGATGTAGAAGGTTCAGCTTCAAATCCATGCGACACATATGATTTAGCTTCAAATACTTGCGATAGAAGTGATATAGCTTCAAAAGCTGGAGGAACAAACGAGGATGCTTCAATTCCATGCGAAACAAATTATTTAACTTCAATCAATGCGAAGTAGAAAGCTTAACTTCAGATCAATGCGAAACAAATGGATTAGCTACAAATACTTGTGATATACATTATTTAGCTACAACTGCATGCGGAACAGACGAGTTTGCTTCAAATCCATGCGATACACATGATTTAGCTTCAAATCAATGCAATGTAGAAGGTTTAGCTGCAAATCCATGCGACACAGATGATTTAGCTTCAGATAATTGCGATATCAGTAATATAGATTCAAATGCAGACGAAACACATGATTTGGCTTCAAGTCGAAGCGAAAAACATGATTTAGTTTCAAATCAATGCGATGTAGATGGTTTAGCTTCAAATCTATGCGAAACAAATGATTTAGCTTCAAATACTCTCGATATTAATACTGTAGCTTCAAATGCAGAAGAAACAAACGAGTTAGCTTGAAATCCATGCGAGACACATGATTTAGCTTCAAATCAATGCGAAACACATGGTTTACCTTAATATTCATGCGAAACAAATGGTGCTGCTTCAAATACTTGTGATATACATAATTTAGCTTCAATAGCTTGCGAAACAAAGCAGATAGCTTCAAATCCAAAGCAAACACATCATTTAATTACAAATCAATGCGAAGTAGTAGGCTTAGCTCCAAATAAATGCGAAACAAATAGTTTAGCTTCTAATACTTGTGACATACATTATTTAGTTTCAACTGCATGCCAAACAAACGAGTTAGCCTCAAATCCGTGCGAAACACATGACTTAGCTTCAAATACTTGCGATATAAGTGATATAGCTTCAAATCAATGCGAAGTAGAAGGCTTAGCTCCAAATACATGCGAAACAAATGGTTTAGCTTCAAATACTTGTGATATACATGATTTAGCTTCAAATGCATGCGAAACACATGATTTAGGTTCAAATTAATGCGAAACACGTGGTTTAGCATCAGATACATGCGAAACAAATTGTTTAGCTTCAGATACTTAAGATGTACATGATTTAGATTCAACTGCAGGCGAAACAAACGAGTTAGCTTCAAATCCAAGCGATACACATGATTTAGATTCATATCAATGCGAAGTAGAAGGCTTAGCGTCAATTCCATGCGAAACAAATGGTTTAGGTACAAACATTTGTGGTATACATGATTTAGCTTCAACTGCATGCGAAACAAACGAGTTAGCTACAAATCCAAGCGAAACACACGATTTAGCTTCAAATTAATGCGAAGTAGATGACTTAGCTTTGAATCCATGAGAAGCAAGTGATTTAGCTTCAGATGCTTGCGATATAAATGAAATAGCTTCAAATGAAGGCGAATCAAACGAGTTCGCTTCAAATCCATGCGAAACACATGATTTAGCTCCAAATGCAGGCGAAACAAACCAGTTAGCTTCTATTCCATGTGATACATATGATTTAGCTTCAAATTCATGCGAAACACATGGTTTAGCTTCATATTCTTGCAAAACAAATGGCTTAGCTTCAGATACTTGTGATAAACATGATTTAGCTTCAACTGCATATGAAACAAACGAGTTATCTTCAAATCCAAGGGAAACACATGATTTAGCTTCAAATTCGTGCGAAACAAGTGACTTAGCTTCACATAATTGTGATATACATTATTTAGCTACAACTGCATGCGGAACAAACGAGTTTGCTTCAAATCCATGCGAGACACATGATTTAGCTTCAAATCAATGCGATGTAGAAGGTTTAGCTTCAAATCCCCGCGAAACAAATGACTTAGCTTCAAACACTTGGGGTATAAGTGATATAGCTTCAAATGCAGACTAATCAAACGAGTTAGCTTCAAAATCCACGCGATATACATGATTTAGCTTCAAATACTTGCGATATAAGTGATGTAGGTTCAACTGCAGGCGAAACGAACGAGTTAGCTTCAAATCCATGCGGAACATATGATTTAGCTGCAAATCAATGTGATGTAGAAGGTTTAGCTTCAAATCCATGCGATACACAAGATTTAGATTCAAATCAATGCGATGTAGAAGGCTTAGCTTCAGATCCATGCGAAACAAATGGATTAGCTACAAATACTTGTGATATACATTATTTAGCTACAACTGCATGCGGAACAAACGAGTTTGCTTCAAATCCATGCGAGACACATGATTTAGCTTCAAATCAATGCGATGTAGAAGGTTTAGCTTCAAATCCACGCGAAACAAATGACTTAGCTTCAACCACTTGGGGTATAAGTGATATAGCTTCAAATGCAGACTAATCAAACGAGTTAGCTTCAAAATCCACGCGATATACATGATTTAGCTTCAAATACTTGCGATATAAGTGATGTAGGTTCAACTGCAGGCGAAACGAACGAGTTAGCTTCAAATCCATGCGAAACAAATGATTTAGCTTCAAATCAATGTGATGTAGAAGGTTTAGCTTCAAATCCATGCGATACACAAGATTTAGATTCAAATCAATGCGATGTAGAAGGTTCAGCTTCAAATCCATGCGACACATATGATTTAGCTTCAAATACTTGCGATATAAGTGATATAGCTTCAAAAGCTGGAGGAACAAACGAGGAAGCTTCAATTCCATGCGAAAGAAATGATTTAACTTCAAATCAATGCGAAGTAGAAGGCTTAGCTTCAGATCCATGCGATACACAAGATTTAGCTTCAAATCAATGCGATGTAGTAGGTTCAGCTTCAAATCCATGCGACACATATGATTTAGCTTCAAATACTTGCGATATAAGTGATATAGCTTCAAAAGCTGTAGGAACAAACGAGGTAGCTTCAAATCCATGCGAAACACATGATTCAGCTGCAAATCAATGCGATGTAGAAGGTTTAGCTTCAAATCCATGCGAAACACATTATTTAGCTGCAAATCAGTGCGATGTAGAAGGCTCGGGTTCAAATCAATGCGATTCAAATGGTTCATCTTCAAATACTTGTGAAAGACATGATTTAGCTTCAACTGCATGCGAAACACATGATTTAGCTTCAAATCAATGCGATGTAGAAGGTTTTGCTTCAAATCCATGCAAAACACGTGATTTATCTTCCAATTAATGCGAAGTAGAAGGCTTAGCTTCAAATCTATACGAATCAAATGGTTTAGCTTCACATACTTGTGATATACGTTATTTAGATTTAACTGCATGCGCAACGAACGAGTTAGCTTCAAATCCATGCGAAACACATGATTTAGCTGCAAATCAATGCGATGAAGAAGGATTATCTTCAAATCCATGCGAAACAAATGATATAGCTTCAAACGCTTGGGGTGTAAGTGATATAGCTTCAAATGAAGACTAATCAAACGAGTTAGCTTCAAAATCCACGCGATACACATGATTTAGCTTCAAATACTAGTGATATAAGTGATGTCGATTCAACTGCAGGGGAAACGAACGTGTTATCTTTAAAACCATGCGAATCACATGATTTATCTGCAAATCAATGCGATGTAGAAGTTTTAGCTTCAAATCCATGCGATACACATGATTAAGCTTCAAATCAATGCGATGTAGATAGTTTGCTTCAAATCCATGCGATACACAAGATTTACCTTCAAATCAATGCGATGTAGTAGGTTCAGCTTCAAATCCATGCGATATAAGTGATATAGCTTCAAAAGCAGGAGGAACAAACGAGGTAGCTTCATTTCCATGCAAGACAAATGCTTTAGCTTCAAATCAATGCGAAGTAGAAGGCGTAGCTTCAAATCCATGCGAAACAAATGGTTTAGCTACAAATACTTGTGATATACATTATTTAGCTACAACTGCATGCGAAACTAACGAGTTAGCTTCAAATCTATGCGAAACACACGATTTATCTTCAAATCAATGCGATGTAGAAGGTTTAGCTTCAAATCAATAAGAGGTAGAAGGTTTAGCTTCAAATCAATAGAATATAGAAGGTTTAGCTTCAAATCAATGCGATGTAGAAGGTTTAGCTTCAAATCCTTACGAAACACATGACTTAGCTTCAAATCAATTCGACGGGGAAGGCTTAGATTCAAATCCATGGGAAACAAATGATTTAGCTTCAGATGAATGCGAAGTAGAAGGCTTAGCTTCAAATCCCTGCGGCACATATGATTTAGCTTTAAATACTTGCGATATAAGTGACATAGTTTCAAATGGAGGCGAAACGAACGAGTTAGCTTCAAATCCATGCGAAACACATGATTTAGCTTCAAATCAATTCGAAGTACAATGCTTAGATTCAAATCCATGCGAAACAAATGATTTAGCTTCAAATGAATGCGAAGTAGAAGGCTTAGCTTCAAATCCATGCAAAACAAATGGTTTAGCTACAAATACTTGTGGTATACATTATTGAGCTACAACTGCATGCGAAACGAACGAGTTAGCTTCAAATCCATGCGATACACATGATTTAGCTTCAAATCAATGCGCTGTGGAAGGTTTAGCTTCAAATCCATGCAATACACAAGATTTAGCTTCAAATCAATGCGATGTAGTAGGTTCAGCTTAAAATCCATGCGACACACATGATTTAGCTTCAAAGACTTGCGATATAAGTGATATAGCTTCAAAAGATGGAGGAACAAACGAGGAAGCTACAAATCCATGCGAAACACATGATTTAGCTTCAAATCCATGCGATACACAAGATTTAGATTCAAATCAATGCGATGTAGAAGGCTTAGCTTCAGATCCATGCGAAACAAATGGATTAGCCACAAATACTTGTGATATACATTATTTAGCTACAACTGCATGCGGAACAAACGAGTTTGCTTCAAATCCATGCGAGACACATGATTTAGCTTCAAATCAATGCGATGTAGAAGGTTTAGCTTCAAATCCACGCGAAACAAATGACTTAGCTTCAAACACTTGGGGTATAAGTGATATAGCTTCAAATGCAGACTAATCAAACGAGTTAGCTTCAAAATCCACGCGATATACATGATTTAGCTTCAAATACTTGCGATATAAGTGATGTAGGTTCAACTGCAGGCGAAACGAACGAGTTAGCTTCAAATCCATGCGAAACAAATGATTTAGCTTCAAATCAATGTGATGTAGAAGGTTTAGCTTCAAATCCATGCGAAACACAAGATTTAGCTTCAAATCAATGCGATGTAGTAGGTTCAGCTTCTAATACATGCGACACATATGATTTAGCTTCAAATACTTGCGATATTAGTGATATAGCTTCAAAAGCTGTAGGAACAAACGAGGTAGCTTCAATTCCATGCGAAACAAATGATTTAACTTCAAATCAATGCGAAGTAGAAGGCTTAGCTTCAGATCCATGCGATACACAAGATTTAGCTTCAAATCAATGCGATGTAGTAGGTTCAGCTTCAAATCCATGCGAAACAAATGACTTAGCTTCAAACACTTGGGGTATAAGTGATATAGCTTCAAATGCAGACTAATCAAACGAGTTAGCTTCAAAATCCACGCGATATACATGATTTAGCTTCAAATAATTGCGATATAAGTGATGTAGGTTCAACTGCAGGCGAAACGAACGAGTTAGCTTCAAATCCATGCGAAACATATGATTTAGCTGCAAATCAATGTGATGTAGAATGTTTAGCTTCAAATCCATGCGATACACAAGATTTAGATTCAAATCAATGCGATGTAGAAGGTTCAGCTCAAATCCGTGCGACACATATGATTTAGCTTCAAATACTTGCGATATAAATGATATGGCTTCAAAAGCTCGAGGAACAAACGAGGAAGCTTCAATTCCATGCGAAACAAATGATTTAACTTCAAATCAATGCGAAGTAGAAGGCGTAGCTTCAAATCCATGCGAAACAAATGGTTTAGCTACAAATACTTGTGATATACGTCACTTAGCTACAATTGCATGCGAAACGAACGAGTTAGCTTCAAATCCATGCGATTCACATTATTTAGCTTCAAATCAATGCGATGTAGAAGGTTTAGCTTCAAATCCATGCGATACACAAGATTTAGCTTCAAATCAATGCGATGTAGTAGGTTCAGCTTCTAATACATGCGACACATATGATTTAGCTTCAAATACTTGCGATATAAGTGATATAGCTTCAAAAGCTGTAGGAACAAACGAGGAAGCTTCAATTCCATGCGAAACAAATGATTTAACTTCAAATCAATGCGAAGTAGAAGGCTTAGCTTCAGATCCATGCGATACACAAGATTTAGCTTCAAATCAATGCGATGTAGTAGGTTCAGCTTCAAATCCATGCGAAACAAATGACTTAGCTTCAAACACTTGGGGTATAAGTGATATAGCTTCAAATACAGACTAATCAAACGAGTTAGCTTCAAAATCCACGCGATATACATGATTTAGCTTCAAATAATTGCGATATAAGTGATGTAGGTTCAACTGCAGGCGAAACGAACGAGTTAGCTTCAAATCCATGCGAAACATATGATTTAGCTGCAAATCAATGTGATGTAGTATGTTTAGCTTCAAATCCATGCGATACACAAGATTTAGATTCAAATCAATGCGATGTAGAAGGTTCAGCTCAAATCCGTGCGACACATATGATTTAGCTTCAAATACTTGCGATATAAATGATATGGCTTCAAAAGCTCGAGGAACAAACGAGGAAGCTTCAATTCCATGCGAAACAAATGATTTAACTTCAAATCAATGCGAAGTAGAAGGCGTAGCTTCAAATCCATGCGAAACAAATGGTTTAGCTACAAATACTTGTGATATACATTATTTAGTTACAACTGCATGCGAAACTAACGAGTTAGCTACAAATCCATGCGAAACACACGATGTATCTTCAAATCAATGCGATGAAGAAGGTTTAGCTTCAAATCCATGCCATACTCAAGATTTAGCTTCCAATCATTGCGATGTAGTAGGTTTAGCTTCAAATCCATGCGATACACATGAATAAGCTTCAAATCAATGCGATGTAGATAGTTTGCTTCAAATCCATGCGATATACAAGATTTAGCTTCAAATCAATGCGATGTAGAAGGTTTAGCTTCAAATCCATGCGATACACAAGATTTAGCTTCAAATGAATGCGATGTAGTAGGTTCAGCTATAAATCCATGCGACACATATGATTTAGCTTCAAATACTTGCGATGTAGAAGGTTTTGCTTCAAATCCATGCAAAACATGTGATTTATCTTCCAATTAATGCGAAGTAGAAGGCTTAGCCTCAAATCCATGCGAATCAAATTGTTTAGCTTCACATACTTGTGATATACGTTATTTAGATTTAACTGCATGCGCAACGAACGAGTTAGCTTCAAATCAATTCGAAGGACAAGGCTTAGATTCAAATCCATGCGAAACAAATGATTTAGCTCCAAATGAAAGCGAAGTAGAAGGCTTAGCTTCAAATCCATGCAAAACAAATGGTTTAGCTACAAATACTTGTGATATACGTCACTTAGCTACATTTGCATGCGAAACGAACGAGTTAGCTTCAAATCCATGCGATTCACATTATTTAGCTTCAAATCAATGCGATGTAGAAGGTTTAGCTTCAAATCCATGCGATACACAAGATTTAGCTTCAAATCAATGCGATGTAGTAGGTTCAGCTTCTAATACATGCGACACATATGATTTAGCTTCAAATACTTGCGATATTAGTGATATAGCTTCAAAAGCTGTAGGAACAAACGAGGTAGCTTCAATTCCATGCGAAACAAATGATTTAGCTTCAAATGAATGCGAAGTAGAAGAATTAGCTTCAAATCCAAGCAAAACAGATGGTTTAGCTACAAATACTTGTGATATACATTATTTAGCTACAACTGCATGCGAAACGAACGAGTTAGCTTCACATCCATGCGAAACACATGATTTAGCTGCAAATCAATGTGATGTAGAAGGTTTAGCTTCAAATCCATGCAAAACACATGATTCAGCTGCACATCAATGCGATGTAGAAGGTTCAGCTTCAAATCCATGCCAAACACATGATTTATATTCCAATCCATGGGATGTAGAAGGTTTAGCTTCAAATCCATGCGGAACACACTATTTAGCTGCAAATAGGTGCGAAGTAGAAGGCTCGGGTTCAAATCAATGCGATTCAAATGGTTCATCTTCAAATACTTGTGACAGACATGATTTAGCTTCAACTGCATGCGAAACACATGAATTAGCTGCAAATCAATGCGATGAAAAAGGTTTAGCTTCAAATCCTTGCGAAACAAATGATATAGCTTCAAACACTTGGGGTATAAGTGATATAGCTTCAAATGAAGACTAATCAAACGAGTTAGCTTCAAAATCCACGCGATACACATGATTTAGCTTCAAATATTAGCGATATAAGTGATGTAGATTCAACTGCAGGCGAAACGAACGTGTAAGCTTCAAATCCATACCAAACACATGATTTAGCTTCAAATCAATTCGAAGGACAAGGCTTAGATTCAAATCCATGCGATACAAATGATTTAGCTTCAAATAAATGCGATGTAGAAGGTTTAGCTTCAAATCCATGCGATACACAACATTTAGCTTCAAATCAATGCGATGTAGTAGGTTCAGCTTCAAATCCATGCGAGACACATGATTTAGCTTCAAATCAATGCGATGTAGAAGGTTTGCTTCAAATCAATAAGAGGTAGATGGTTTAGCTTCAAATCAATAGAATATAGAAGGTTTAGCTTCAAATCAATGCGATGTAGAAGGTTTAGCTTCAAATCCATACGAAACACATGATTTAGCCTCAAATCAATTCGAAGGACAAGGCTTAGATTCAAATCCATGCGAAACAAATGATTTAGCTTCAAATCAATGCGATCTAGAAGGTTTAGCTTCAAATCCATGCGATACACAAGATTTAGCTTCAAATGAATGCGATGTAGTAGGTTCAGCTACAAATCCATGCGACACATATGATTTTGCTTCAAATACTTGCGATATAAGTGATATAGCTTTAAAAGCTGTAGGAACAACCGAGGTAGCTTCAAATCCATGCGAAACACATGATTCAGCTGCAAATCAATGTGATGTAGAAGGATTAGCTTCAAATCCATGCGAAACACATTATTTAGCTGCAAATCAGTGCGAAGTAGAAGGCTCGGGTTCAAATCAATGCAATTCAAATGGTTCATCTTCAAATACTTGTGAAAGACATGATTTAGCTTCAACTGCATGCGAAACACATGATTTAGCTTCAAATCAATGCGAAACACATGATTTAGCTTCAAATCAATGCGAAACACATGATTTAGCTTCAAATCAATGCGTTGTAGAAGGTTTAGCTTCAAATCCATGCAAAACATGTGATTTATCTTCCGATTAATGCGAAGTAGAAGGCTTAGCTTCAAATCCATGCAAAACAAATGGTTTAGCTACAAATACTTGTGATATACATTATTTAGCTACAACTGCATGCGAAACAAACGAGATAGCTTCAAATCCATGCTATATACATGATTTAGCTTCCATTCAATGCGATGTAGAAGGTTTAGCTTCAAATCCATGCGATACACAAGATTTAGCTTCAAATCAATGCGATGTAGTAGGTTCAGCTTCAAATCCATGCGACACACATGATTTAGCTTCAAATACTTGCGATATAAGTGATATAGCTTCAAATACAGGCGAAACGAACGAGTTAGCTTCAAATCCATGCGAAACACATGATTCAGCTGCTAATCAATGCGATGTAGAAGGTTTAGCTTCAAATCCATGCAAAAAACTTGATTTAACTTCCAATTAAGTAGAAGGCTTAGCTTCAAATCCATGCGAATCAAATCGTTTAGCTTCAAATACTTGTGATATACATTATTTAGATTTAACTACATGCGCAACGAACGAGTTAGCTTCAAACCCATGCGAAACACATGATTTAGCTGCAAATCATTGCGATGAAGAAGGTTTAGCTTCAAATCAATAGAATGTAGAAGGTTTAGCTTCAAATCAATGCGATGTAGAAGGTTTAACTTCAAACCCATACGAAACACATGATTTAGCTTAAAATCAATTCGAAGGACAAGGCTTAGATTCAAATCCATGCGAAACAAGTGATTTAGCTTCAAATCAATGCGATGTAGATCGTTTAGCTTTAAATCCATGCTATACACATGATTTAGCTTCAAATACTTGCGATATAAGTGATCTAGCTTCAAATACAGGCGAAACGAACGAGTTAGCTTCAAATCCATGCGAAACACATGATTCAGCTGCAAATCAATGCGATGTAGAAGGTTCACCTTCAAATCCATGCGAAACAAATGATTTAGCTTCAAACAGTTGGGGTATAAGTGATATAGCTTCAAATGCAGACTAATCAAACGAGTTAGCTTCAAAATCCACGCGATACACAAGATTTAGCTTCAAATCAATGCGATGTAGTTGGTTCAGCTTCAAATCCATGCGACACATATGATTTAGCTTCAAATAATTGCGATATAAGTGATATAGCTTCAAAAGCTGTAGGAACAAACGAGGTAGCTTCAATTCCATGCGAGAAACATGATTTAGCTTCAAATCAATGCGATGTAGAAGATTTATCTTCAAATCCATACGAAACACATGATTTAGCTTCAAATCAATTCCAAGGACAAGGCTTAGATTCAAATCCATGCGAAACAAATGATTTAGCTTCAAATCAATGCGATGTAGAAAGTTTAGCTTCAAATCCACGCGAAACAAATGATTTAGCTTCAAACACTTGGGGTATAAGTGATATCGCTTCAAATGCAGACTAATCAAATGAGTTAGCTTCAAAATCCACGCGATACACATGATTTAGCTTCAAACACTTGCGATATAAGTGACGTAGATTCAACTGCAGGCAAAACGAACGAGTTAGCTTCAAATCCATGCGAAACACATGATTTAGATGCAAATCAATGTGATGTAGAAGGTTTAGCTTCAAATCCCTGCGATACACAAGATTTAGCTTCAAATCAATGCGATGTAGAAGGTTCAGCTTCAAATCCATGCGAAACAAATGATTTAGCTTCAAATGAATGCGAAGTAGAAGGCTTGGCTTCAAATCCATGCAAAACAAATGGTTTAACTACAAATACTTGTGATATACATTATTTAGCTACAACTGCATGCGAAACTAACGAGTTAGCTTCAAATCCATGCGAAACACACGATTTATCTTCAAATCAATGCGATGTAGAAGGTTTAGCTTCAAATCAATAGAATATAGAAGGTTTAGCTTCAAATCCCTGCGATACACAAGATTTAGCTTCAAATCAATGCGATGTAGAAGGTTCAGCTTCAAATCCATGTGACACATATGATTTAGCTTCAAATACTTGCGATATAAGTGTTATAGCTTCAAAAGCTGGAGGAACAAACGAGGTGGCTTCAATTCCATGCGAAACAAATGATTTAGCTTCAAATCAATGCGAAGTAGAAGGCGTAGCTTCAAATCCATGCGAAACAAATGGTTTAGCTGCAAATACTTGTGATATAGATTATTTAGCTACAACTGCATGCGAAACTAACGAGTTAGCTTCAAATCCATGCGAAACACACGACTTATCTTCAAATCAATGCGATGTAGAAGGTTTGCTTCAAATCAATAAGAGGTAGATGGTTTAGCTTCAAATCAATAGAATATAGAAGGTTTAGCTTCAAATAAATGCAATGTAGAAGGTTTGCTTCAAATCAATAAGAGGTAGATGGTTTAGCTTCAAATCAATAGCATGTAGAAGGTTTAGCTTCAAATCAATGCGATGTAGAAGGTTTAGCTTCAAATCCATGCCAAACACATGATTTAGATTCAAATCCATGGGATGTAGAAGGTTTAGCTTCAAATCCATGCGAAACACATTATTTAGCTGCATATCAGGGCGAAGTGGAAGGCTCGGGTTCAAATCAATGCGATTCAAATGGTTCATTTTAAAATACTTGTGAAAGCCATGAGTTAGCTTCAACTGCATGCGAAACACATGATTTAGCTTCAAATCAATGTGATGTAGAAGGATTAGCTTCAAATCCATGCGAAACACATTATTTAGCTGCAAATCAGTGCGAAGTAGAAGGCTCGGGTTCAAATCAATGCAATTCAAATGGTTCATCTTCAAATACTTGTGAAAGACATGATTTAGCTTCAACTGCATGCGAAACACATGATTTAGCTTCAAATCAATGCGAAACACATGATTTAGCTTCAAATCAATGCGAAACACATGATTTAGCTTCAAATCAATGCGTTGTAGAAGGTTTAGCTTCAAATCCATGCAAAACATGTGATTTATCTTCCAATTAATGCGAAGTAGAAGGCTTAGCTTCAAATCCATGCAAAACAAATGGTTTAGCTACAAATACTTGTGATATACATTATTTAGCTACAACTGCATGCGAAACTAACGAGTTAGCTTCAAATCCATGCGAAACACACGATTTATCTTCAAATCAATGCGATGTAGAAGGTTTGCTTCAAATCAATAAGAGGTAGATGGTTTAGCTTCAAATCAATAGAATATAGAAGGTTTAGCTTCAAATAAATGCGATGTAGAAGGTTTGCTTCAAATCAATAAGAGGTAGATGGTTTAGCTTCAAATCAATAGTATGTAGAAGGTTTAGCTTCAAATCAATGCGATGTAGAAGGTTTAGCTTCAAATCCATGCCAAACACATGATTTAGATTCAAATCCATGGGATGTAGAAGGTTTAGCTTCAAATCCATGCGAAACACATTATTTAGCTGCATATCAGGGCGAAGTGGAAGGCTCGGGTTCAAATCAATGCGATTCAAATGGTTCATTTTAAAATACTTGTGAAAGCCATGAGTTAGCTTCAACTGCATGCGAAACACATGATTTAGCTTCAAATCAATGCGATGTAGAAGGTTTAGCTTCAAATCCATGCGAAACACATTATATAGCTGGAAATCAGTGCGAAGTAGAAGGGTCGGGTTCAAATCAATGCGATTCAAATGGTTCATCTTCAAATACTTGTGAAAGATATGATTTAGCTTCAACTGCATGCGAAACACATGATTTAGCTTCAAATCAATGCGATGTAGAAGGTTTAGCTTCAAATCCATGCAAAACACGTGATTTAACTTCCAATTAATGCGAAGAAGAAGGCTTAGCTTCAAATCCATGCGAATCAAATGGTTTAGCTTCCAATAATTGTGATACACGTTATTTAGATTTAACTGCATGCGCAACGAACGAGTTAGCTTCAAATCCATGCGAAACACACGATTTAGCTTCAAATCAATGCGAAGTAGAAGGCTTAGCTTCAAATCCATGCGAAACAAATCTTTTAGCTACAAATATTTGTGATATACATTATTTAGCTACAACTGCATGCGAAACAAACGAGTTAGCTTCAAATCCATGCAAAACACGTGATTTAGGATACAATCAATGCGAAGTAGAAGGCTTAGCTTCAAATCGATGCGAAACAAATGGTTTGGCTTCAAATACTTATGATATACATGAATCAGCTTCAACTGCGTGCGAAACAATCGAGTTAGATTCAAATCCATGCGAAAGGCATGATTTAGCTTCAAATCAGTGTGAAGTAGAAGGCTTAGCATCAAATTCCATGCGAATCAAATGGTTTAGATTCAAATACTTGTGATATACATGATTTAGATTCAACTGCATGCGACACAAACGAGTTAGCTACAAATCATTGCGAAACACATGATTCAGCTGCAAATCAATGCGATGTAGAAGGTTTAGCTTCAAATCCATGCGAAACACACGATTTAGCTTCAAATCAATGCGATGTAGAAGGTTTAGCTTCAAATCCATGCCATACACATGATTTACATTCAAATCCATGGGATGTAGAAGGTTTAGCTTCAAATCCATGCGAAACACATTATTTATCTGCAAATCAGTGCGAAGTAGAAGGCTCGGGTTCAAATCAATGTGATTCAAATGGTTCATCTTCAAATACTTGTGAAAGACATGATTTAGCTTCAACTGCATGCGAAACACATGATTTAGCTTCAAATCAATGCGATGTAGAAGGTTTAGCTTCAAATCCATGCAAAACACTTGATTTAACGTCCAATTAATGCGAAGTAGGAGGCTTAGCTACAAATCCATGCGAATCAAATGGTTTAGCTTCAAATACTTGTGATATACGTTATTTAGATTTAACTGCATGCGCAACGAACTAGTTAGCTTCAAATCCATGCGAAACACATGATTTAGCTTCAAATCCATGGGATGTACAAGGTTAAGCTTCAAATCCATGCAAAACACGTGATTTAACTTCAAATCCATGGGATGTAGAAGGTTTAGCTTCAAATCCATGCGAAACACATTATTTAGCTGCAAATCAGTGCGAAGTAGAAGGCTCGGGTTCAAGTCAATGCGATTCAAATGGATCATTTTCAAATACTCGTGAAAGACATGATTTAGTTTCAACTGCAAGCGAAACACATGATTTAGCTTCAAATCAATGCGTTGTAGAAGGTTTAGCCTCAAATCCATTCGAAACAAATGGTTTAGCTACAAATACTTGTGATATACATTATTTAGCTACAACTGCATGCGAAACAAACGAGTTAGCTTCAAATCCATGCGAAACACACGATTTAGCTTCAAATCAATGCGATGTATAAGGTATAGCTTCAAATCCAAGCGAAACACATGATTTAGCTTCAAATACTTGCGATATAATTGATCTAGCTTCAAATACAGGCGAAACGAACGAGTTAGCTACAAATCCAAGCGAAACACATGATTCAGCTGCAAATCAATGCGATGTAGAAGGTTTAGCTTCAAATCCATGCCAAACACATGATTTATATTCAAATCCATGGGATGTAGAAGGTTTAGCTTCACATCCATGCGAAACACATTATTTAGCTGCAAATCAGTGCGAAGTAGAAAGTTTAGCTTCAAATCCATGCGAAACAAATGGTTTAGCTACAAATACTTGTGATATACATTATTTAGCTACAACTGCATGCGAAACAAACGAGTTAGCTTCAAATCCATTCGAAACACATAATTTAGCTTCAAATCAATGCGATGTAGAAGGTTTAGCTTCAAATCCATGCAAAACACGTGATTTACATTCAAATCCATGGGATGTAGAAGGTTTAGCTTCAAATCCATGCGAAACTCATGATTTAGCTTCAAATCCATGGGATTTAGAAGGTTTAGCTTCAAATCCATGCGAAACACATGATTTAGCTTCAAATCAACTCGAAGTACAAGGATAAGATTCAAATCCATGCGAAACAAGTGGATTAGCTACAAATACTTGTGATATACGTTATTTAGATTTAACTGCATGCGCAACGAACGAGTTAGCTTCAAATCCACGCGAAACACATGATTTAGCTTCAAATCCATGGGATGTAGAAGGTTAAGCTTCAAATCCATACGAAACACATGATTTAGCTTCAAATCAATTCGAAGGACAAGGCTTAGATTCAAATCCATGCGACACAAATGATTTAGCTTCAAATGAATGCGAAGTAGAAAGCTTAATTTCAAATCCATGCAAAACAAATGGTTTAGCTACAAATACTTGTGATATACATTATTTAGATACAACTGCATGCGAAACAAACGAAATAGCTTCAAATCCATGCTATATACATTATGTAGCTTCAAATCAATGCGATACACAAGATTTAGCTCCAAATCAATGCGATGTAGAAGGTTTAGCTTCAAATCAATTAGAAGTAGAAGGTTCAGCTTCAAATCAATAGAATATAGAAGGTTTAGCTTCAAATCAATGTGATGTAGAAGGTTTAGCTTCAAATCCATACGAAACACATGATTTAGCTTCAAATCAATTCGAAGGACAAGGCTTAGATTCAAATCCATGCGATACAAATGATTTAGCTTCAAATGAATGCGAAGTAGAAGGCTTAGCTTCAAATCCATGCGAAACAAATGGTTTAGCTACAAATACTTGCGATATACATTATTTAGCTACAACTGCATGCGAAACTAACGAGTTAGCTTCAAATCCATGCGAAACACATGATTTATCTTCAAATCAATGCGATGTAGAAGGTTTAGCTTCAAATCAATAAGAGGTAGAAGGTTTAGCTTCAAATCAATAGAATATAGTAGGTTTAGCTCCAAATCAATGCGATGTAGAAGGTTTAGCTTGAATCCATACGAAACACATGATTTAGTTTCAAATCAATTCGAAGGACAAGGCTTAGATTCAAATCCGTGCGAAACAAATGATTTAGCTTCAAATGAATGCGAAGTAGAAGGCTTAGCTTCAAATCCATGCAAAACAAATGGTTTAGCTACAAATACTTGTGATATACATTATTTAGCTACAACTGCATGCGAAACAAACGAGATAGCTTCAAATCCATGCTATATACATGATTTAGCTTCAAATCAATGCGATGTAGAAGGTTTAGCCTCAAATCCATGCGATACACAAGATTTAGTTTCAAATCAATGCGATGTAGTAGGTTCAGCCTCAAATCCATGCAAAACACGTGATTTAACTTCAAATCAATGCGAAGTAGAAGATTTATCTTCAAATCCATTGCGAAACAAATGGTTTAGCTTCAAATACTTGTGATATACATGATTTAGCTTCAACTGCATGCGAAACAAACGAGTTAGCTTCAAATCCAAGCGAAACACATGATTTAGCTGCAAATCAATGCGATGTAGAAGTTTTAGCTTCAAAACAATAAGAGGTAGAAGGTTTTGCTTCAAATCAATAGAATGTAGATGGTTTAGCTTCAAATCAATGCGATGTAGAAGGTTTAGCTTCAAATCCATACGAAACACATGATTTAGCTTCAAATCAATTCGACGGACAAGGCTTAGATTCAAAACCATGCGAAACAAATGATTTAGCTTCAAATCATTGCGATACACAAGATTTAGCTTCAAATCAATGCGATGTAGAAGGTTTCTTCAAATCAATGCGATGTAGAAGGTTTAGCTTCAAATCCATGCGAAACAAATGGTTTAGCTTCAAATACTTGTGATATACATGATTTAGCTTGAACTGCATGCGAAACAAACGAGTTAGCTTCAAATCCAAGCGAAACACATGATTTAGCTTCAAATCAATGCGAAATAGAAGGCTTAGCATCAAATCCATGCGACACAAATTATTTAGCTTAAAATACTTTTGATATACATGATTTAGCTTCAAATGCAGGCGTAACAAACGAGTTATCTTCAAACCCATGCGAATCACACGATTTAGCTTCAAATCAATGCGAAGTAGAAGATTTAGCCTCAAATCCATGCAAAACAAACGGTTTAGCTTCAAATACTTGTGGTATACATGATTTAATTTCAACTGCATGCGAAACAAACGAGTTAACTTCAAATCCGAGCGAAAAACATGATTTAGCATCAAATCAATGCGAAGTAGAAGGCTTAGCTTCAAATGAATGCGGAACAAATGGTTTAGCTTCAAATACTTGTGATATACATGATTTAGCTTCAACTGCATGCGAAACAAACGAGTTACCTTCAAATCCATGCGAATCACATGATTTAGCTACAAAACAATGCGAAGTAGAAGGCTTATCTTCAAATCCATGCGAAACAAATGGTTTAGCTTCAAATACTTGTGATATACATGATTTAGCTTCAACTGCATGCGAAACAAACGCTTTAGCTTCAAATCCAAGCGAGACACATTATTTAGTTTCAAATCAGTGCGAAGTGGAAGGCTTAGCATCAAATACATGAGAAACAAATGGTTTAGCTTCAAATTCTTGTGATATACATGATTTAACTTCAACTGCATTCGAAACAAACGAGTTAGCTTCAAATCCAAACGAAATACATGATTTAATTTCAAATCAATGCGAAGTGGAAAGTTTAGCTTCAAATCCAAGCGAAACAAATGGATTAGCTTAAAGTACTTGCGAATATAATTAGTATAGCTTCAAATGCAGGCGAAACAAACGAGTTAGCTTCAAATCCATGCGAATCACATGATTTATCTTCAAATCCATGCGAAGTAGAAGAATTAGCTTCAAATCCATGCGAAACAATTGAATTAGCTTCAAATACTTGTGATATACATGATTTAGCTTTAACTGCATGCGAAACAAACGAGCTAACTACAAATCCAAGAGAAAAACATGATTTAGCTTCAAATCAATGCGAAGTAGAAGGCTTAGATTGAAATCTATGCGACAATAATGAAGTAGCTACAAATGTTTGCCATATAAGTGATATAGCTTCAAATACAGGCGAAACAAACGAGTTAGCTTCATATCCATGCGAAACACGTGATTTAGCTTCAAATTCTTGCGAATCACTTGGTTAAGCTTCATAAATTCATATTCTTACGAAACAGATGGTTTAGACTCAGATACTTATGATAAACATAATTTAGCTTCAACTGCATGCGAAACAAACGAGTTAGCTTCAAATCCATGCGAAACACATGATTTACCTTCAAATCAATGCGAAGTAGAAGGCTTAGCTTTAATTCCATGCGACACAAATGATTTAGCTTCAAATGATTGCGATATAAGTGATATAGCTTCAAATGCAGTCGAAAAAAACGAGTTAGCGTCAAATCTATGCGAAACACATGATTTAGCTTCAAATTCTTGCGAATCACTTGGTTAAGCTTCATAAATTCATATTATTACGAATCAGATGGTTTAGATTCAGATACTTGTGATAAACATAATTTAGCTTCAACTGCATGCGAAACAAATGAGTTAGCTTCAAATCCGAGCGAAACACATGACTTAGCTTCAAATTCATGCGAAGTAGAAGCCTTAGCTTCAAATCCATGCCAATCGAATGGTTTAGCTTCAAATGTTTGCGAATATAAGTGATATAGCTTCAAATGCAGGCGAAACAATCGACTTAGCTTCAAATCCATACGAATCACACGATTTAGCCCCAAATCAATGCGACGTAGAAGGCTTATCTTCGAAATCATGCGAAACAAATGGTTTAGCTTCAAATACTTGTGATATAAGTGATTTAGATTCAACTGCAGGCAAAACGAACGAGTTAGCTTCAAATCCATGCGAAACACATTATTTAGCTGCAAATCAGTGCGAAGTAGAAGGCTCGGGTTCAAATCAATGCAATTCAAATGGTTCATCTTCAAATACTTGTGAAAGACATGATTTAGCTTCAACTGCATGCAAAACACGTGATTTAGATTCAAATCAATGCGAAACACATGATTTAGCTTCAAATCAATGCGACGTAGAAGGTTTAGCTTCAAATCCATGCAAAACACGTGATTTAACTTCCAATTATTGCGAAGTAGAAGGCTTAGCTTCAAATCCATGCGAATCAAATGGTTTAGCTTCAAATACTTGTGATATACGTTATTTAGATTTAACTGCATGCACAACGAACGAGTTAGCTTCAAATCCATGCGAAACACATGATTTAGCTGCAAATCAATGCGATGTAGTAGTTTTAGCTTCAAAACAATAAGAGGTAGAAGGTTTAGCTTCAAATCAATAGAATGTAGAAGGTTTAGCTTCAAATCAATGCGATGTAGAAGGTTTAGCTTCAAATCGATACGAAACACATGATTTAGCTTCAAATCAATTCGAAGGACAAGGCTTAGATTCAAATCCATGCAAAACAAATGATTTAGCTTCAAATGAATGCGAAGTAGAAGGCTTATCTTCGAAACCATGCGAAACAAATGGTTTAGCTTCAAATACTTGTGATATACATGATTTAGCTTCAAATGCAGACGAAACAAACGAGTTAGCTTCAAATCCATGAGAGACACATGATTTAGCTTCAAATCAATGCGAAGTAGAAGGATTATCTTCAAATACATGAGAAACAAAGGATTTATCTTCAGATAATTGCAATATAAGTGATATACATTCAAATGCAGGCGAAACAATCGAGTTAGCTTCGAATCGATGCGAAGTTGAAGGCTTAGCTTCAAATCCTTGCGAAACAAATGGTTTAGCTTCAAATACTTGTGTTATACATGAATTAGCTTCAACTGCATGCGAAACAAACGCAATAGCATCCAATCAATGCGAAACACATGATTTAGCTTCAAATTAATGCGAAGTAGAAGGATCATCTTCGAATCCGTGCGAAACAAATGGTTTAGCTTCAGATACTTGTGATATACATGATTTAGCTTCAACTGCATTCGAAACAAACGAGCTAACTTCAAATCCAAGCGAAAAACATGATTTAGCTTCAAATCAATTCGAAGGACAAGGCTTAGATTCAAATCCATGCAAAACAAATGATTTAGCTTCAAATGAATGCGAAGTAGAAGGCTTAGCTTCAAATCCATGCAAAACAAATGGTTTAGCTACAAATACTTGTGATATACATTATTTAGCTACAACTGCATGCGAAACAAACGAGATAGCTTCAAATCCATGCTATATACATGATTTAGCTTCAAATCAATGCGATGTAGAAGGCGTAGCTTCAAATCCATGCGAAACAAATGGTTTAGCTACAAATACTTGTGATATACATTATTTAGCTACAACTGCATGCGAAACTAACGAGTTAGCTTCAAATCTATGCGAAACACACGATTTATCTTCAAATCAATGCGATGTTGAAGGTTTAGCTTCAAATCAATAAGAGGTAGAAGGTTTAGCTTCAAAATCAATAGAATATAGAAGGTTTAGCTTCAAATCAATGCGATGTAGAAGGTTTAGCTTCAAATCCTTACGAAACACATGATTTAGCTTCAAATCAATTCGAAGGGCAAGGCTTAGATTCAAATCCATGCGAAACAAATGATTTGGCTTCAGATGAATGCGAAGTAGAAGGCTTACCTTCAAATCCATGCGGCACATATGATTTAGCTTTAAATACTTGCGATATAAGTGACATAGTTTCAAATGGAGGCGACACGAACGAGTTAGCTTCAAATCCATGCGAAACACACGATTTATCTTCAAATGAATGCGATGTAGAAGGTTTGCTTCAAATCAATAAGAGGTAGATGGTTTAGCTTCAAATCAATAGAATATAGAAGGTTTAGCTTCAAATAAATGCGATGTAGAAGGTTTAGCTTCAAATCCATACGAAACACATGATTTAGCTTCAAATCAATTCGAAGTACAATGCTTAGATTCAAATCCATGCGAAACAAATGATTTAGCTTCAAATGAATGCGAAGTAGAAGGCTTAGCTTCAAATCCATGCAAAACAAATGGTTTAGCTACAAATACTTGTGATATACATTATTTAGCTACAACTGCATGCGAAACAAACGAGATAGCTTCAAATCCATGCTATATACATGATTTAGCTTCAAATCAATGCGATGTAGAAGGCGTAGCTTCAAATCCATGCGAAACAAATGGTTTAGCTACAAATACTTGTGATATACATTATTTAGCTACAACTGCATGCGAAACTAACGAGTTAGCTTCAAATCTATGCGAAACACACGATTTATCTTCAAATCAATGCGATGTTGAAGGTTTAGCTTCAAATCAATAAGAGGTAGAAGGTTTAGCTTCAAAATCAATAGAATATAGAAGGTTTAGCTTCAAATCAATGCGATGTAGAAGGTTTAGCTTCAAATCCATACGAAACACATGATTTAGCTTCAAATCAATTCGAAGGGCAAGGCTTAGATTCAAATCCATGCGAAACAAATGATTTGGCTTCAGATGAATGCGAAGTAGAAGGCTTACCTTCAAATCCATGCGGCACATATGATTTAGCTTCAAATACTTGCGATATAAGTGATATAGCTTTAAAAGCTGTAGGAACAAACGAGGTAGCTTCAATTCCACGCGATACACATGATTTACCTTCAAACACTTCCGATATAAGTGATGTAGATTCAACTGCAAGCAAAACGAACGAGTTAGCTTCAAATCCATGCGAAGCACATTATTTAGCTGCAAATCAGTGCGAAGTAGAAGGCTCGGGTCCAAATCAATGCAATTCAAATGGTTCATCTTCAAATACTTGTGAAAGACATGATTTAGCTTCAACTGCATGCAAAACACATGATTTAGCTTCAAATCAATGCGAAACACATGATTTAGCTTCAAATACTTGCGATATAAGTGATATAGCTTCAAATACAGGCGAAACGAACGAGTTGGCTTCAAGTCCATGCGAAACACATGATTCAGCTGCAATCAATGCGATGTAGACGGTTTAGCTTCAAATCCATGCGAAACACATTATGTAGCTGCAAAACCAGTGCGAAGTAGAAGGGTCGGGTTCAAATCAATGCGATTCAAATGGTTCATCTTCAAATACTTGTGAAAGACATGATTTAGCTTCAACTGCATGCGAAACACATGATTTAGCTTCAAATCAATGCGATGTAGAAGGTTCAGCTTCAAATCCATGCTACACATATGATTTAGCTTCAAATACTTGCGATATAAGTGATATAGCTTCAAAAGCTGGGGGAACAAACGAGGAAGCTTCAATTCCATGCGATACAAATGATTTAACTTCAAATCAAGGCGAAGTAGAAGGCTTAGCTTCAGATCCATGCGACACACAAGATTTAGCTTCAAATCAATGCGATGTAGTAGGTTCAGCTTCAAATCCATGCGATATAAGTGATATAGCTTCAAAAGCAGGAGGAACAGACGAGGTAGCTTCAATTCCATGCGAAACAAATGATTTAGCTTCAAATCAATGCGAAGTGGAAGGCGTAGCTTCAAATCCATGCGAAACAAATGGTTTAGCTACAAATACTTGTGATATACATTATTTAGCTACAACTGCATGCGAAACAAACGAGTTAACTTCAAATCCATGCGATACACATGATTTAGCTTCAAATCAATGCGATGTAGAAGGTTTAGCTTCAAATCCATGCCAAACACAAGATTTAGCTTCAAGTCAATGCGATGCAGTAGGTTCAGCTTCAAATCCATGCGACACATATGATTTAGCTTCAAATACTTGCGATATAAGTGATATAGCTTCAAATACAGGCGAAACGAACGAGTTGGCTTCAAATCCATGCGAAACACATGATTCAGCTGCAAATCAATGCGATGTAGACGGTTTAGCTTCAAATCCATGCGAAACACATTATGTAGCTGCAAATCAGTGCGAAGTAGAAGGGTCGGGTTCAGATCAATGCGATTCAAATGGTTCATCTTCAAATACTTGTGAAAGACATGATGTAGCTTCAACTGCATGCGAAACACATGATTTAGCTTCAAATCAATGCGATGTAGAAGGTTTAGCTTCAAATACATGCAAAACACGTGATTTAACTTCCAATTAATGCGAAGTAGAAGGCTTAGCTTCAAATACATGCGAATCAAATGGTTTAGCTTCCAATACTTGTGATACACGTTATTTAGATTTAACTGCATGCGCAACGAACGAGTTAGCTTCAAATCCATGCGAAACACATGATTTAGCTGCAAATCAATATGATGAAGAAGGTTTAGTTTCAAATCCAAGCGTAACGCATGATTTAGCTTCAAATACTTGCGATATAAGTGATATAGCTTCAAAAGCAGGAGGAACAAACGAGATAGCTTCAATTCCATGCGAAACAAATAGTTTAGCTACAAATACATGTGATATACATTATTTAGCTACGACTGCATGCGAAACAAACGAGTTAACTTCAAATCCATGCGATACACATGATTTAGCTTCAAATCAATGCGATGTAGAAGGTTTAGCTTCAAATCCATGCCAAACACAAGATTTAGCTTCAAGTCAATGCGATGCAGTAGGTTCAGCTTCAAATCCATGCGACACATATGATTTAGCTTCAAATACTTGCGATATAAGTGATATAGCTTTAAAAGCTGTAGGAACAAACGAGGTAGCTTCAATTCCACGCGATACACATGATTTACCTTCAAACACTTCCGATATAAGTGATGTAGATTCAACTGCAAGCAAAACGAACGAGTTAGCTTCAAATCCATGCGAAGCACATTATTTAGCTGCAAATCAGTGCGAAGTAGAAGGCTCGGGTCCAAATCAATGCAATTCAAATGGTTCATCTTCAAATACTTGTGAAAGACATGATTTAGCTTCAACTGCATGCAAAACACATGATTTAGCTTCAAATCAATGCGAAACACATGATTTAGCTTCAAATACTTGCGATATAAGTGATATAGCTTCAAATACAGGCGAAACGAACGAGTTGGCTTCAAGTCCATGCGAAACACATGATTCAGCTGCAATCAATGCGATGTAGACGGTTTAGCTTCAAATCCATGCGAAACACATTATGTAGCTGCAAAACCAGTGCGAAGTAGAAGGGTCGGGTTCAAATCAATGCGATTCAAATGGTTCATCTTCAAATACTTGTGAAAGACATGATTTAGCTTCAACTGCATGCGAAACACATGATTTAGCTTCAAATCAATGCGATGTAGAAGGTTCAGCTTCAAATCCATGCTACACATATGATTTAGCTTCAAATACTTGCGATATAAGTGATATAGCTTCAAAAGCTGGGGGAACAAACGAGGAAGCTTCAATTCCATGCGAAACAAATGATTTAACTTCAAATCAATGCGAAGTAGAAGGCTTAGCTTCAGATCCATGCGACACACAAGATTTAGCTTCAAATCAATGCGATGTAGTAGGTTCAGCTTCAAATCCATGCGATATAAGTGATATAGCTTCAAAAGCAGGAGGAACAGACGAGGTAGCTTCAATTCCATGCGAAACAAATGATTTAGCTTCAAATCAATGCGAAGTGGAAGGCGTAGCTTCAAATCCATGCGAAACAAATGGTTTAGCTACAAATACTTGTGATATACATTATTTAGCTACAACTGCATGCGAAACAAACGAGTTAACTTCAAATCCATGCGATACACATGATTTAGCTTCAAATCAATGCGATGTAGAAGGTTTAGCTTCAAATCCATGCCAAACACAAGATTTAGCTTCAAGTCAATGCGATGCAGTAGGTTCAGCTTCAAATCCATGCGACACATATGATTTAGCTTCAAATACTTGCGATATAAGTGATATAGCTTCAAATACAGGCGAAACGAACGAGTTGGCTTCAAATCCATGCGAAACACATGATTCAGCTGCAAATCAATGCGATGTAGACGGTTTAGCTTCAAATCCATGCGAAACACATTATGTAGCTGCAAATCAGTGCGAAGTAGAAGGGTCGGGTTCAAATCAATGCGATTCAAATGGTTCATCTTCAAATACTTGTGAAAGACATGATTTAGCTTCAACTGCATGCGAAACACATGATTTAGCTTCAAATCAATGCGATGTAGAAGGTTTAGCTTCAAATCCATGCAAAACACGTGATTTAACTTCCAATTAATGCGAAGTAGAAGGCTTAGCTTCAAATACATGCGAATCAAATGGTTTAGCTTCCAATACTTGTGATACACGTTATTTAGATTTAACTGCATGCGCAACGAACGAGTTAGCTTCAAATCCATGCGAAACACATGATTTAGCTGCAAATCAATATGATGAAGAAGGTTTAGTTTCAAATCCAAGCGTAACGCATGATTTAGCTTCAAATACTTGCGATATAAGTGATATAGCTTCAAAAGCAGGAGGAACAAACGAGATAGCTTCAATTCCATGCGAAACAAATGGTTTAGCTACAAATACATGTGATATACATTATTTAGCTACGACTGCATGCGAAACTAACGAGTTAGCTTCAAATCCATGCGAAACACACGATTTATCTTCAAATCAATGCGATGTAGAACGTTTAGCTTCAAATCAATAAGAGGTAGAAGGTTTAGCTTCAAATCAATAGAATATAGTAGGTTTAGCTCAAAATCAATGCGATGTAGAAGGTTTAGCTTCAAATCCATGCGATACACAAGATTTAGTTTCATATCAATGCGATGTAGTAGGTTCAGCTTCAAATCCATGCGACACTTATGATTTAGTTTCAAATACTTGCGATATAAGTGATATAGCTTCAAAAGCTGTAGGAACAACCGAGGTAGCTTCAAATCCATGCAAAACAAATGGTTTAGCTACAAATACTTGTGATATACATTATTTAACTACAACTGCATGCGAAACAATCGAGATAGCTTCAAATCAATGCTACATACATGGTTTAGCTTCAAATCAATGCGATGTAGAAGGTTTAGCTTCAAATCCATGCGATGTAGAAGGTTTAGCTTCAAATCAATTAGAGGTAGAAGGTTCAGCTTCAAATCAATAGAATATAGAAGGTTTAGCTTCAAATCAATTAGAGGTAGAAGGTTCAGCTTCAAATCAATAGAATATAGAAGGTTTAGCTTCAAATCAATGCGATGTAGAAGATTTAGCTTCAAATCCATACGAAACACATGATTTAGCTTCAAATCAATTCGAAGGACAAGGCTTAGATTCAAATCCATGCGAAACAAATGATTTAGCTTCAAATCAATGCGATGTACAAGGTTTAGCTTCAAATCCACGCAAAACAAATGGTTTAGCTACAAATACTTGTGATATACATCATTTAGCTACAACTGCATGCTAAACGAACGAGTTAGCTACAAATCTATGCGATTCACATGATTTGGCTTCAAATCAATGCGATGTAGAAGGTTTAGCTTTAAATCCATGCGATACACAAGATTTAGCTTCAAATCAATGCGAAGTAGAAGGATTATCTTCAAATACATGAGAAACAAAGGATTTATCTTCAGATAATTGCAATATAAGTGATATACATTCAAATGCAGGCGAAACAATCGAGTTAGCTTCAAATCGATGCGAAGTTGAAGGCTTAGCTTCAAATCCTTGCGAAACAAATGGTTTAGCTTCAAATACTTGTGTTATACATGAATTAGCTTCAACTGCATGCGAAACAAACGCAATAGCATCCAATCAATGCGAAACACATGATTCGGCTTCAAATTAATGCGAAGTAGAAGGATCATCTTCGAATCCGTGCGAAACAAATGATTTAGCTTCAAATACTTGTGATATACATGATTTAGCTTCAACTGCATTCGAAACAAACGAGCTAACTTCAAATCCAAGCGAAAAACATGATTTAGCTTCAAATCAATTCGAAGGACAAGGCTTAGATTCAATTCCATGCGAAACAAATGATTTAGCTTCAAATGAATGCGAAGTAGAAGACTTGGCTTCAAATCCATGCAAAACAAATGGTTTAACTACAAATACTTGTGATATACATTATTTAGCTTTAACTGCATGCGAAACAAACGAGTTAACTTCAAATCCATGCGATACACGTGATTTAGCTTCAAATCAATGCGATGTAGAAGGTTTAGCTTCAAATCAATTAGAGGTAGAAGGTTCAGCTTCAAATCAATAGAATATAGAAGGTTTAGCTTCAATTCAATGCGATGTAGAAGGGTTAGCTTCAAATCCAAGCGTAACACATGATTTAGCTTCAAATACTTGCGATATAAGTGATATAGCTTCAAAAGCAGGAGCAACAAACGAGGTAGCTTCAATTCCATGCGAAACAAATGATTTAGCTTCAAATCAATCCGAAGTAGAAGGCGTAGCTTCAAATCCATGCGAAACAAATGGTTTAGCTACAAATACTTGTGATATAGATTATTTAGCTACAACTGCATGCGAAACTAACGAGTTAGCTTCAAATCCATGCGAAACACACGATTTATCTTCAAATCAATGCGATGTAGAAGCTTTGCTTCAAATCCATGCGATACACAAGATTTAACTTCAAATCAATGCGATGTAGAAGGTTCAGCTACAAATCCATGCGACACATATGATTTAGCTTCAAATACTTGCGATGTAAGTGATATAGCTTCAAAAGATGGAGGAACAAACAAGGTGGCTTCAATTCCATGCGAAACAAATGATTTAGCTTCAAATCAATGCGAAGTAGATGGCGTAGCTTCAAATCCATGCGAAACAAATGGTTTAGCTAGAAATACTTGTGATATAGAATATTTAGCTACAACTGCATGCGAAACTAACGAGTTAGCTTCAAATCCATGCGAAACACACGATTTATCTTCAAATCAATGCGATGTAGTAGGTTTGCTTCAAGTCAATTAGAGGTAGATGGTTTAGCTTCAAATCAATAGAATATAGAAGATTTAGCTTCAAATAAATGCGATGTAGAAGGTTTAGCTTCAAATCCATGCGAAACACACGATTTATCTTCAAATCAATGCGTTGTAGAAGGTTTGCTTCAAATCAATAGAATATAGAAGGTTTAGCTTCAAATAAATGCGATGTAGAAGGTTTAGCTTCAAATCCATACGAAACACATGATTTAGCTTCAAATCAATTCGAAGGACAAGGCTTAGATTCAAATCCATGCGAAACAAGTGATTTAGCTTCAAGTGAATGCGAAGTAGAAGGCTTAGCTTCAAATCCATGCAAAACAAATGGTTTAGCTACAAATACTTGTGATATACATTATTTAGATACAACTGCATGCGAAACAAACGAGTTAGCTTCAAATCCATGCGATTCACATTATTTAGCTTCAAATCAATGCGATGTAGAAGGTTTAGCTTCAAATCCATGCGATACACAAGATTTAGCTTCAACTCAATGCGATGTAGTAGGTTCAGCTTCTAATACATGCGACACATATGATTTAGCTTCAAATACTTGCGATATAAGTGATATAGCTGCAAAAGCTGTAGGAACTAACGAGGTAGCTTCAATTCCATGCGAGACACATGATTTAGCTTCAAATCAGTGCGAAGTAGAAGGCTAGGGTTCAAATCAATGCAATTCAAATGGTTCATCTTCAAATACTTGTGAAAGGCATGATTTAGCTTCAACTGCATTCGGAACACATGATTTAGCTTCAAATCAATGCGATGTAGAAGGTTTAGCTTCAAATCCATGCAAAACACGTGATTTATCTTCCAATTAGTGCGAAGTAGAAGGCTTATCTTCAAATCCATGCGAATCAAATGGTGTAGCTTCAAATACTTGTGATACACGTTATTTAGATTTAACTGCATGCGCAACGAACGAGTTAGCTTCTAATCCATGCGAAACACATGAATTAGCTGCAAATCAATGCGATGAAGAAGGTTTAGCTTCAAATCCATGCGAAACAAATGATATAGCTTCAAACACTTGGGGTGTAAGTGATATAGCTTCAAATGAAGACTAATCAAACGAGTTAGCTTCAAAATCCACGCGATACAGATGATTTAGCTTCAAATAATAGCGATATAAGTGATGTAGATTCAACTGCAGGCGAAACGAACGAGTTAGCTTCAAATCCATGCGAAACACATGATTTAGCTTCAAATCAATGCGATGTAGAAGCTTTGCTTCAAATCCATGCGATACACAAGATTTAACTTCAAATCAATGCGATGTAGAAGGTTCAGCTACAAATCCATGCGACACATATGATTTAGCTTCAAATACTTGCGATGTAAGTGATATAGCTTCAAAAGATGGAGGAACAAACAAGGTGGCTTCAATTCCATGCGAAACAAATGATTTAGCTTCAAATCAATGCGAAGTAGATGGCGTAGCTTCAAATCCATGCGAAACAAATGGTTTAGCTAGAAATACTTGTGATATAGAATATTTAGCTACAACTGCATGCGAAACAAACGAGTTAACATCAAATCCATGCGATACACATGATTTACCTTCAAATCAATGCGATGTAGAAGGTTTAGCTTCAAATCAATTAGAGATAGAAGGTTCAGCTTCAAATCAATAGAATATAGAAGGTTTAGCTTCAAATCAATGCGATGTAGAAGGGTTAGCTTCAAATCCAAGCGTAACACATGATTTAGCTTCAAATACTTGCGATATAAGTGATATAGCTTCAAAAGCAGGAGGAACAAACGAGGTAGCTTCAATTCCATGCGAAACAAATGATTTAGCTTCAAATCAATGCGAAGTAGAAGGCGTAGCTTCAAATCCATGCAAAACAAATGGTTTAGCTACAAATGCTTGCGATATACATTATTTAGCTACAACTGCATGCGAAACAAACGAGATAGCTTCAAATCCATGCTATATACATGCTTTAGATTCAAATCAATGCGATGTAGAAGGTTAAACTTCAAATCCAAGCGATACACAAGATTTAGCTTCAAATCAATGCGATGTAGTAGGTTCAGCTTCAAATCCATACGAAACACATGATTTAGCTTCAAATCAATTCGAAGGACAAGGCTTAGATTCAAATCCATGCGAAACAAATGATTTAGCTTCAAATGAATGCGAAGTAGAAGGCTTAGCTTCAAATCCATGCAAAACAAATGGTTTAGCTACAAATGCTTGCGATATACATTATTTAGCTACAACTGCAAGCGAAACAAACGAGATAGCTTCAAATCCATGCTATACATGCTTTAGCTTCAAATCAATGCGATGTAGAAGGTTAAACTTCAAATCCAAGCGATACACAAGATTTAGCTTCAAATCAATGCGATGTAGTAGGTTCAACTTCAAATCCATGCGACACATATGATTTAGCTTCAAATATTTGCGATATAAGTGATATAGCTTCAATAGCTGTAGGAACAAACGAGGTAGCTTCAATTCCATGCGAGACACATGATTTAGCTTCAAATCCATGCGACGTAGAAGGTTGAGCTTCAAATTCAAGCGTAACACATGATTTAGCTTCAAATACTTGCGATATAAGTGATATAGCTTCGAATACAGGCGAAACGAACGAGTCTGCTTCAAATCCATGCGAAACACATGATTCAGCTGCAAATCAATTCAATGTAGACGGTTTAGCTTCAAATTCATGCGAAACACGTTATTTAACTGCAAATCAGTGCGAAGTAGAAGGCTAGGGTTCAAATCAATGCAATTCAAATGGTTCATCTTCAAATACTTGTGAAAGGCATGATTTAGCTTCAACTGCATTCGGAACACATGATTTAGCTTCAAATCAATGCGATGTAGAAGGTTTAGCTTCAAATCCATGCAAAACACGTGATTTATCTTCCAATTAGTGCGAAGTAGAAGGCTTATCTTCAAATCCATGCGAATCAAATGGTGTAGCTTCAAATACTTGTGATACACGTTATTTAGATTTAACTGCATGCGCAACGAACGAGTTAGCTTCTAATCCATGCGAAACACATGAATTAGCTGCAAATCAATGCGATGAAGAAGGTTTAGCTTCAAATCCATGCGAAACAAATGATATAGCTTCAAACACTTGGGGTGTAAGTGATATAGCTTCAAATGAAGACTAATCAAACGAGTTAGCTTCAAAATCCACGCGATACAGATGATTTAGCTTCAAATACTAGCGATATAAGTGATGTAGATTCAACTGCAGGCGAAACGAACGAATTAGCTTCAAATCCATGCGAAACACATGATTTAGCTGCAAATCAATGCGATGTAGAAGGTTTAGCTTCAATACAATAAGAGGTAGAATGTTTAGCTTCAAATCAATAGAATGTAGTAGGTTTAGCTTCAAATCAATGCGATGTAGAAGGTTTAGCTTCAAATCCATACGAAACACATGATTTAACTTCAAATCAATTCGAAGGACAAGGCTTAGATTCAAATCCATGCGAAACAAATGATTTATCTTTAAATGAATGCGAAGTAGAAGGGTTAGCTTCAAATCCATGCAAAACAAATGGTTTAGCTACAAATGCTTGTGATATACATTATTTAGCTACAACTGCATGCGAAATACATGATTTAGCTTCAAATCAATGCGATGTAGAAGGTTTAGCTTCAAATCCACGCAAAACACGTGATTTATCTTCCAATTAATGCGAAGTAGAGGGCTTATCTTCAAATCCATGCGAATCAAATGGTGTATCTTCAAATACTTGTGATATACGTTATTTAGATTTAACTGCATGCGCAACGAACGAGTTAGCTTCTAATCCATGCGAAACACATGATTTAGCTGCAAATCAATGCGATGAAGAAGGTTTAGCTTCAAATCCATGCGAAACAAATGGTATAGCTACAAATACTTGTGATATACATTATTTAGCTACATCTGCATGCGAAACTAACGAGTTAGCTTCAAATCCATGCGAAACACACGATTTATCTTCAAATCAATGCGATGTAGTAGGTTTGCTTCAAGTCAATAAGAGGTAGATGGTTTAGCTTCAAATCAATAGAATATAGAAGATTTAGCTTCAAATAAATGCGATGTAGAAGGTTTAGCTTCAAATCCATGCGAAACACACGATTTATCTTCAAATCAATGCGTTGTAGAAGGTTTGCTTCAAATCAATAAGAGGTAGATGGTTTAGCTTCAAATCAATAGAATATAGAAGGTTTAGCTTCAAATAAATGCGATGTAGAAGGTTTAGCTTCAAATCCATACGAAACACATGATTTAGCTTCAAATCAATTCGAAGGACAAGGCTTAGATTCAAATCCATGCGAAACAAGTCATTTAGCTTCAAATGAATGCGAAGTAGAAGGCTTAGCTTCAAATCCATGCAAAACAAATGGTTTAGCTACAAATACTTGTGATATACATTATTTAGATACAACTGCATGCGAAACAAACGAGTTAGCTTCAAATCCATTGGATACACATGAACAGCTTCAAATCAATGCGATGTAGAAGGTTTAGCTTCAAATCCACGCCATACTCAAGATTTAGCTTCCAATCATTGCGATGTAGAAGGTTTAGCTTCAAATCCATACGAAACACATGATTTAGCTTCAAATCAATTCGAAGGACAAGGCTTAGATTCAAATCCATGCGAAACAAATGATTTAGCTTCAAATCAATTCGAAGGACAAGGCTTAGCTTCAAATCCATGCAAAACAAATGGTTTAGCTACAAATGCTTGTGATATACATTATTTAGCTACAACTGCATGCGAAATACATGATTTAGCTTCAAATCAATGCGATGTAGAAGGTTTAGCTTCAAATCCACGCAAAACACGTGATTTATCTTCCAATTAATGCGAAGTAGAGGGCTTATCTTCAAATCCATGCGAATCAAATGGTGTATCTTCAAATACTTGTGATATACGTTATTTAGATTTAACTGCATGCGCAACGAACGAGTTAGCTTCTAATCCATGCGAAACACATGATTTAGCTGCAAATCAATGCGATGAGGAAGGTTTAGCTTCAAATCCATGCGAAACAAATGGTATAGCTACAAATACTTGTGATATACATTATTTAGCTACATCTGCATGCGAAACTATCGAGTTAGCTTCAAATCTATGCGAAACACACGATTTATCTTCAAATCAATGCGATGTAGAAGGTTTAGCTTCAAATCAATAAGAGGTAAAAGGTTTAGCTTCAAATCAATAGAATATAGAAGGTTTAGCTTCAAATCAATGCGATGTAGAAGGTTTAGTTTTAAATCCATACGAAACACATGATTTAGCATCAAATCAATTCGAAGGACAAGGCTTAGATTCAAATCCATGCGAAACAAATGATTATGATTCAAATCAATGCGATGTAGAAGGTTTAGCTTCAAATCCGTGCGATACACAAGATTTAGCTCCAAATCAATGCGATGTAGTAGGTTCAGCTTCAAATCCATGCGGCACATATGATTTAGCTTCAAATACTTGCGATATAAGTGATATAGTTTCAAATGGTGGCGAAACGAACGAGTTTGCTTCAAATCCATGCGAAACACATGATTTTGCTGCAAATCAATGCGATGTAGAAGGTCTAGCTTCAAATCCATGCGATACACTAGATTTAGCTTCAAATCAATGCGATGTAGAAGGTTCTGCTTCAAATTCATACGACACATATGATTTAGCTTCAAAAACTTGCGATATAAGTGATATAGCTTCAAAGGCTGGAGGAACTAACGAGGTAGCTTCAATTTCATGCGAAACAAATGATTTAGCTTCAAATCAATGCGAAGTAGAAGGCTTAGCTTCAAATTCATGCGAAACAAATGGTTTAGCTACAAATACTTGTGATATACATTATTTAGCTACAACTGCATGCGAAACTAACGAATTAGCTTCAAATCCATGCAAAACACGTGATTTAACTTCAAATACATGGGATGTTGAAGGTTTAGCCTAAAATCCATGCGAAACACATTATTTAGCTGCAAATCAGTGCGATGTAGTAGGTTCAGCTTCAAATCCATGCGGCACATATGATTTAGCTTCAAATACTTGCGATATAAGTGATATAGTTTCAAATGGAGGCGAAACGAACGAGGTAGCTTCAAATCCATGCGAAACACATGATTTAGCTGCAAATCAATGCGATGTAGAAGGTTTAGCTTCAAATCCATGCCAAACACATAATTTGGATTCAAATCCATGGGATGTAGAAGGTTTAGCTTCAAATCCATGCGAAACACATTATTTAGCTGCAAATCAGTGCGAAGTAGAAGGCTCGGGTTCAAATCAATGCGATTCAAATGGTTCATTTTCAAATACTTGTGAAAGACATGATTTAGCTTCAACTGCATGCGAAACACATGATTTAGAATCAAATCCATGGGATGTAGAAGGTTTAGCTTCAAATCTATGCAAAACACATGAATTAGCTTCAAATCAATGCGATGTAGAAGGTTTAGCTCCAAATCCATACGAATCACATGTTTTAGGTTCAAATCAATGCGAAGTAGAAGCCATTGCTTCAAATCAATGCGAAACAAATGATATAGCTTCAAATCCATGCGAAACACATGATTTAGCTTCAAATGGTTTGGAATATAAGTGATATAACTTGAACGGAAGGCGAAGCAACCGAGTTAGATTCAAATTCATGCGAAACACATGATTTAGCTCCAAATCCATGCGAAACACATGTTTTTGCTTCAAATCAATGCGAAGTAGAAGGCTTAGCATCAAATCCATGCGACATAATTGAATTAGCGTCAAATGCTTGCGGTATAAATGGTATAGATTAAAATGCATGCGAAACAAACGAGTTAGCTTCAAATCCATGCGAAACACATGATTTAGATGCAAATCCATGCGAAGTAAGTAGGCTTAGCTTCAAATCCATGCGACACTATTGGTTTAGCTTCAAATACTTGTGATATACATGAATCAGATTCAACTGAATGCCGAACAAACGAGTTAGCTTCAAATCCAAGCGAAACAAATGATTTAGCATCGGATACTTGCGATATAATTGATGTAGCTTCAAATGCAGGGGAAACAAACGAGTTAGCTTAAAATCCATGCAAAACACATGATTAAGCTTCAAATCAATTCTATGTAGAAGGTTTAGCTTCAAATCCAAGCGACACAAATGATTTAGCTTCAAACACTTGGGATATAAGCGATATAGCTTCAAATGAAGACGAATCAAACGAGTTAGCTTGAAAATCCATACGATACGCATGATTTAGCTTCAAATCAATGCGAAGTAGAAGGATTAGCTTCAAATCCATGCGAATCAAATGATTTAGGTTCAAATCAATAAGATGTAGACGGTTTAGCTTCAAATCAATGCTATGTAGAAGGTTTAGCTTCAAATCCATGCGAAACAAATGTTTTAGCTACAAATACTTGTGATATACGTTATTTAGATTTAACTGCATACGCAACGAACGAGTTAGCTTCAAATCCATGCGAAACACATGATTAAACTGCAAATCAATGCGTTGTAGAAGATTTAGCTTCAAATCAATGCGAAGTAGGAGGCTTAGCTTCAAATCCGTGCAAAAGACATGATTTAGTTTCAAATCAGTGCGATGTAGTAGGATTAGCTTCAAAACCCATGCGAAACACATGATGTATCTTCAAATTCATGCGAAACACATGGTTTAGCAACAAATACATGCGAAACAAATGGTTTAGCTTCAAATCAATGCGAAGTAAAAGGCTTTGCTTCTACTCCATGCGTAACGAATGATTTAGTTTCAAATACTTGCGAATATAAGAGATACAACATTCAAATCTGCGCGAATTAAATGATTGAGCTTCAAATACTTGCGATATAAGTGATATAGCTTCAAATGCAGGCGAAACAAACGAGTTCGCTTCAAATCCATGCGAAACACATGATTTAGCTTCAAACGCATCCGAAACAAACAAGTTAGCTTCAAATCCAAGCGAAACATGTGATTCAGCTTCAAATCAATGCAAAGTAGAAGGCTTGGCTTCAAATCCATGCGAAACAAATGGTTTGGCTTCAAATACTTGCGATATAAGTGATATAGCTTCCAATGCAGGCGAAACAAACGAGTTCGCTTCAAATCCATGCGAAACACATGATTTAGCTTCAAATGCAGGCGCAACAACGGAGTTAGCTTCAAAATCCATGCGACACACATTATTTCGCTTCAAATCAATGCGAAGTAGAAGACTAGCTTCAAATCCATGCGAAATACATGATATAGCTTCAAATCAATGCGAAGTAGAAGGCTTAGCTTCAAATCAATACGAAGTAGAAGGCATAGCTTCCAATCCAAGCGAAACACATGATTTAGCTTCAAATTAATGCGAAGTAGATGACTTAGCTTTGAGTCCATGAGAAACAAGTGATTTAGCTTCAGATACTTGCGATCTATGTGATATAGCTTCAAATGCGGGCGAAACAAACGAGTTAGCTTCAAATCCATGCAAAACACATGATTAAGCTTGACATGCATACGAAACACATGATTTAGGTTCAAATTTATGCGAAACACGTGGTTTAGCATCAAATACATGCGAGACAATTTGTTTAGCTTCAGATACTTATGATATACATGATTTAGCTTCAACTGCATGCGGAACAAACGAGTTAGCTTCAAATCCAAGCGATACACATGATTTAATTTCAAATCAATGCGAAGTAGAAGGTTTAGCGTCAATTCCATGCGAAACAAATGGTTTAGATACAAAAATTTGTGGTATACATGATTTAGCTTCAACTGCATGCGGAAAATCGAGTTAGCTTCAAATCCGAGCGAAACATTTGATTTACCTTCAAATCAATACGAAGTAGAAGGCATAGCTTCCAATCCAAGGGAAACACATGATTTAGCTTCAAATTAATGCGACATAGATGACTTAGCTTTGAGTCCATGAGAAACAAGTGATTTAGCTTCAGATGCTTGCGACATAATTGATATAGATTCAAATGCAGGCGAAACAAACGAGTTAGCTTCAAATCCATGCGAAACACATGATTTAGCTTCAAATCAATACGAAGTAGAAGGCTTAGCTTCAAATTAATGAGAAACAAATGATTTAGCTTCAGATACTTGCGATCTAAGTGATATAGCTTCAACTGCGGGCGAAACAAACGAGTTAGCTTCAAATCCATGCAAAACACATGATTAAGCTTCACATGCATGCGAAACACATGATTTAGGTTCAAATTTATGCGAAACACGTGGTTTAGCATCAAATACATGCGAAACAAATTGTTTAGCTTCAGATACTTATGATATACATGATTCAGATTCAACTGCATGCGGAACAAACGAGTTAGCTTCAAATCCAAGCGATACACATGATTTAATTTCAAATCAATGCGAAGTAGAAGGTTTAGCGTCAATTCCATGCGAAACAAATGGTTTAGATACAAACATTTGTGGTATACATGATTTAGCTTCAAATCGATACGAAGTAGGAGGCTTAGCTTCAAATCCAAACGAATCAAATGGTTTAGCTTCAAATACTTGTGATATACATGATTTAGCTTCAACTGCTCGCGAAACAAACGAGTTAGCTTCACATCCAAGCGAGATACATGATTTAGCTTCAAATCAATGCGAAGTAGAAGGCTTAGCTTCAAATCCATGCGAAACGAATGATTTTGCTTGAAATACTTGCGGTATAAATGAAATAGCTTCAAATGCAGGCGAAACAAACGAGTTAGGTTCAAATCCTTGCGAAACACATGATTTAGCTTCTAAGCAATGCAAAGTAGAAAGCTTAGCTTCAAATCCATGAGAAACAAATGACTTAGCTTCAGATACTTGCGATATAAATGATATAGCTTCAAATTGCAGGCGAAACAAACGAGTTAGCTTCAAATCCATGCAAAACACATTATTAAGCTTCAAATGCATGCGAAACACATGATTTAGCTTCAAATAAATTTGAAGAAGAAGGCTTAGCTTCAAATCCATGCGACACAAATGATTTAGCTTCAGATACTTGTGATATAAGTGACATAGCTTCAAATGCAGGCGAAACAAACGAGTTTGCTTCAAGTCCATGCGAAATACATGATTTAGCTTCAAATCAATCCGAAGTAGAAGGCTTCGCTTAAAATTCATGAGAAACAAAAGATTTAGCTTCAGATACTTGCGATCTAAGTGATATAGCTTCAAATGCGGGCGAAACAAACGCGTTAGCATGAAATCCATGGAAACACATGAAACAAATGCAGGCGGAACAAACGAGTTTGCTTCAACTCCATGCGAAACACATGATTTAGATTCAAATCAATGCGAAGTAGAAGGCTTAGCTTCAAATGCATGCGGAACAAATGATTTAGCTTCAAATACTTGTGACATAAGTGATATACCTTCAAATGCCGGAGAAACAAACGAGTTAGCTCCAAATCCATGCCAAACAAATGATTTAGATTCAAATCAATGCGAAGTAGAAGCCTTATCTTAAATCCATACGGAACAAATGATTTGGTTTCAAATACTTGCGATATAAGTGACATAGATTCAACTGCATGCGAAACAACTGATTTAGCTTCAAATCCATGCGAAACACATGATTTAGCTTCAAATAAATTTGAAGTAGAAGGCTTAGCTTCAAATCCATGCGACACAAATGATTTAGCTTCAGATACTTGTGATATAAGTGACATAGCTTCAAATGCAGGCGAAACAAACGAGTTTGCTTCAAGTCCATGCGAAATACATGATTTTGCTTCAAATCAATCCGAAGTAGAAGGCTTCGCTTAAAATTCATGAGAAACAAAAGATTTAGCTTCAGATACTTGCGATCTAAGTGATATAGCTTCAAATGCGGGCGAAACAAACGCGTTAGCATGAAATCCATGGAAACACATGAAACAAATGCAGGCGGAACAAACGAGTTTGCTTCAACTCCATGCGAAACACATGATTTAGATTCAAATCAATGCGAAGTAGAAGTCTTAGCGTCAATTCCGTGCGAAACAAATGGTTTAGATACAAACATTTGTGGTATACATGATTTAGCTTCAACTGCATGCGGAAAAAACGAGTTAGCTTCAAATCCGAGCGAAACATATGATTTACCTTCAAATCAATACGAAGTAGAAGGCATAGCTTCCAATCCAAGCGAAACACATGATTTGGCTTCAAATTAATGCGAAGTAGATGACTTAGCTTTGAGTCCATGAGAAACAAGTGATTTAGCTTCAGATGCTTGCGACATAATTGATATAGATTCAAATGCCGGAGAAACAAACGAGTTAGCTCCAAAACCATGCCAAACAAATGATTCAGATTCAAATCAATGCGAAGTAGAAGGCTTAGCTTAAATCCATACGGAACAAATGATTTGGTTTCACATACTTGCGATATAAGTGATATAGATTCAACTGCAGACGAAACAAACGAGTTAGCTTCAAATCCATGCGACGCACATGATTTAGATGCAAATACTAGCGATATAAGCGATATAGCTTCAAATGCAGGCGAAACAAACGAGTTAGCTACAAATCCATGTGAAACACATGATTTAGATTCAAATTCATGCGAAACACATGGTTTAGCTTCAAATGCAGGCAAAACGAACGAGTTAGCTTCAAATCCATGCGAAACACATAATTTAGCTTCTAATCATTTCGATGTAGAAGGCTTAGCTTCAAATCCATGCGACACTATTGGTTTAGCTTCAAATACTTGTGATATACATGAATCAGATTCAACTGAATGCCGAAGAAACGAGTTAGCTTCAAATCCAAGCCAAACAATTGATTTAGCATCAAATCAACGCGATGTAGTTGGTTTAGCTTCAAATCCATGAGAAACAAATGATTTAGCTTGAGATACTTGCGATATAATTGATGTAGCTTCAAATGCAGGGGAAACAAACGAGTTAGCTTAAACTCCATGCAAAACACATGATTAAGCTTCAAATCAATTCTATGTAGAAGGTTTATCTTCAAATCCATGCGAAGTAGAAGATTTAGCTTCAAATCCATGCGAAACAATTGATTTAGCTTCAAATACTTGTGATATACATGATTTAGCTTTAACTGCATGCGAAACAAACGAGCTAACTTCAAATCCAAGCGAGACATATTATTTAGTTTCAAATCAATGCGAAGTAGAAGGCTTAGCATCAAATACATGAGAAACAAATGGTTTAGCTTCAAATACTTGTGATATACATGATTTAGCTTCAAATGCAGGCAAAACAAACGAGTTAGCTTCAAATCCATTCCAAACACATAATTCAGCTACAAATCAATGCGAATTAGAAGGCTTAGCATCAAATCCATGCGACACAAATTATTTAGCTTGATATAATTGTGACACACATGACTTAGCTTCAACTGCATGCGAAACAATCGATTTAGCTTCACACCCAATGGAAACACATGATTTATCTGCAAATCAATGCGAAGTGGTAGGCTTAGCTTTAAATACATGAGAAAAAAATGGTTTAGCTTCAAATACTTGTTATATACATGATTTAGCTTCAACTGCATTCGAAACAAACGAGTTAGCTTCAAATCCAAACGAAATACATGATTTAATTTCAAATCAATGCGAAGTGGAAAGTTTAGCTTCAAATCCAAGCGAAACAAATGGATTAGCTTAAAGTACTTGCGAATATAATTAGTATAGCTTCAAATGCAGGCGAAACAAGCGAGTTAGCTTCATATCCATGCGAAACACGTGATTTAGCTGCAAATCTATGCGATGTAGAAGGTTTAGCTTCAAATCCATGGGAAACATATGATTAAGCTTCAGATGCTTGCGATATAAGTGATATAGCTTCAAATGCTGACGAAAGAAACGGGTTAGCTTCAACTCCACGCGAAACACATGATTTAGCTGCAAATCAATGCGATATAGAAGGTTTAGCTTCAAACCCATGCGACGCAAATGATTTAGCGTCAGATACTTGCGATATAATGGATATAGCTTCAAATGCAGGGGAAACAAACGAGTTAGCTTCAAATCCATGCTAAACACATGATTAGGCTGCAAATCAATGCATGTAGAAGGATTAGCTTCAAATCCATGCGAAAAAAATGATTTAGCATCTGATACTTGCGATATAATTTATATAGCTTCAAATGCAGGGGAAACGAACGAGTTAGCTTCAAATCCAAGCGAAACACATGATTTAGCTTCAAATCAATGCGAAGTAGAAGATTTAGGTTCAAATACATGCGAAACAAATGGTTTAGCTTCAAATACTTGTATATACATAATTTATATTCAACTGCATGCGAAACAAACGAGTTAGCTTCAAATACAAGCGAAACACATGATTTAGCATCAAATCAATGCGAACTAGAAGGCTTAGCTTCAAATCCATGCGAAACGAATGATTGAGCTTCAAATACTTGCGAATATATGTGATAAATCTTCAAATGTAGGCGAAACAAACAAGTTAGCTTCATACCCTTGCGAATCACATGATTGAACCTCAAATCAATGCGAAGTAGTAGGCTTAGCTCCAAATCCATCCGACAAAAATGAATTAGCTACGAATGATTGCGTTATAAATGATGTAGCTTCAAATGCATCCGAAACAAACGAGTTAGTTTCAAAACAATGCGAAGTAGAAGGCATAGCTTCAAATCCAAGCGAAACACATGATTTAACTTCAAATCAATGCGAAGTGGAAGGCTTAGCTTTACATCAATGCGAAAGAAATGGTTTAGCTTCAAATACTTCTGATTCAAATCATTAAGCATCAACTGCAAGCGGAACAAACGAGTTAGCTTCAAATCCATGCGAAATACTTGATTTAGTTTCAAATCAATACGAAGTGGGAGGTTTAGCTTCAAATCCATGCGAAACAAATGCTTTAGCTTCAAGTACTTGTGATATACACGATTTAGCTTCAACTACATGCGAAACAAACGAGTTAGTTTCAAATCCAAGAGAAACATATGATTTAACTTCAAATCATTGCGAAGTAGAAGGCTTAGCTTCAAATACATGAGAAACAAATGGTTCAGATTCAGATACATGTGATAAACATGATTTAGCTTCAAATCCATGCGAAACACATGATTTAGCTTCAAATCAATGCGATGTAGAAGGCTTAGTTTCAAATCCATGCTAAACGAATGATTTAGCTTCAAATGCATGCGAATATAAGAGATACAGCTTCAAATCAATGCGAAGTAGAAGGCTTAGTTTCAAATCCATGCGAAACGAATAGTTTAGCTTCAAATCTTGTTTTACATATTATTTAGCTTCACCTGCATGCGAAACAAACGAGTTAGCTTCAGATCAAACGAAACACATGATATAGCTTCAAATCAATGCGAAGTAGAAGGCTTAGCTTAAAATCCATGCGAAACGAATGATTTAGCTTCAAATACTTGTGATACACATGATTTATTTTCAACTGCATGCGAAACAAACGAGTTAGTTTCAAATCCAAGCGAAACACATGATTTAGCTTCAAATTCATGCGAAGCACATGGTTTAGATTAATATTGAGGCGAAAAACATGGTTTAGCTTAATATTCATGCGAAACAAATGTTTCAGCTTGAAATACTTGTGATATAAATGATTAAGATTCAACTGCCTGCGCAATAAACGAGTTAGCTTCAAATCCAAGCGAAACGAATGATTTAGCTTCAAATCAATGCGAAGTGGAAGGCTTAGCTTCAAATACATGAAAAACAAATGATTTATCTTCAGATATGGGAATATAAGTGATAGAGCTTCAAGTGCATGCGAAACGAATGGTTTAGCTTCAAATCAATGCGAAGTAGAAGGCTTAGCTTCAAATACATGAGAAACAAATGATTTATCTTCAGATAATTGCGATATAAGTGATATAGCTTCAAATGCACGCGAAACAATCGAGTTAGCTTCAAATCCATTCGAAACGCATGATTTATCTTCAAATCAGTACGATATAGAAGGTTGAGCTTTAAATCCGAGCGAAACACATGATTTAGATTCAAATACTTGCGATATAAATGACTTAGATTCAACTGCATGCGAACCAATCGAGTCAGCTACAAATCCAAGCGAAACACTTGATTTAGCTTCAAATCAATGCGAAGTAGAAGGTTTAGCTTCAAATCCATGCGAAACTAATGATTTAGCTTCAAATACTTACGATATAAATGATTTAGCTTCTACTGCATGTGAAACAAACGAGTTAGCTTCAAATCCATGCGAAACACATGATTTAGCATCAAATACTTACGATATAAATGATTTTGTTTCAAATTCATGCGAAACTAATGATTTAGCTTCCAATACTTAAGATATAAATGATTTAGCTTCAACTGGAAGCGAAACAAACGAGTTATCTTCTAATCCATGAGAAACACATGTTTTAGCTTCAAGTCAATGCGGAATGGAAGGTTTATCTACAAATGCATGCGAAACAAATGATTTTGCTTCAAGTCGATGCGGAATAGAAGGATTAGCTTCAAATGCATGCGAAACACATAATTTAGCTTCAAATACTTGCCATATAAACGATATAGTTTCAAAAGCATGCGAAACAAAGGAGTTAGCTTCACATTCATTCGAAACACATGATTTAGCTTCAAATCAATGCGAAGTAGAAGGTTTAGCTTCAAATCCATGCGAAACAATTCATTTAGCTTCCAATACTTGCGATATCACTGATTTAGCTTCAACTGCATGCGAAGCAAACAGGTTAGCTTCAAACCCATGCAAAACACATGATTTAGCATCAAATACTTGTGATACACATGATTTACATTCAGCTGCATGCGAAACAAACGATTTAGCTTCACACCCAAGCGTAACAAATGATTTAGTTTCAAATCAATGCGAAGTAGATGAGTTAGCTTCAAAACCATGCGAAACGAATGGTTTATTTTCAAATATTTGTGATATACATGATTTAGCTTCAACTGCATGCGAAACAAACGAGTTAGCCCCAAATCCAATCGAAACACATGATTTAACTTCAAATCAATGCGGAGTAGAAGGTTTAGCTTCAAATCCATGCGAAACAATTCATTTAGCTTCCAATACTTGCGATATCACTGATTTAGCTTCAACTGCATGCGAAGCAAACAGGTTAGCTTCAAACCCATGCAAAACACATGATTTAGCATCAAATACTTGTGATACACATGATTTACATTCAGCTGCATGCGAAACAAACGATTTAGCTTCACACCCAAGCGTAACAAATGATTTAGTTTCAAATCAATGCGAAGTAGATGAGTTAGCTTCAAAACCATGCGAAACGAATGATTTGCCTTCATATACTTGCGAATATAAGTGATATAGCTTCAAATGCAGGCGAAACAATCAAGCAAGCTGCAAATCGATTCGAAACACATGATTTAGCTTCAAATACATGCGAAACACATGGATTAGCTTAATATTCATGTGAAACAAATGGTTCAGCTCCAAATACATGTGATATACATTATTTAGCTTCAAGAGCATGCGAAACAAACGAGTTAGCTTCAAATCAAACGAAACACATGATATAGCTTCAAATCAATGCGAAGTAGAAGGCTTAGCTTCAAATCCATGCGAAACGAATGATTTAGCTTGAAATACTTGCGAATATAAGAGATATAGCTTCAAATCAATGCGAAGTAGAAGGTTTATCTTCAAATCCATGAGAAACAAATGGTTTAGCATCAAATACTTGTGATATACATGATTTAGCTTCAAATGCAGGCGATACAAACGAGTTTGCTTCAAATCCAATCAAAACGCATGCTTTAGCTTCAAATCAATGCGAAGTAGAAGGATTTGCTTATAATCCATGCGAAACAAATGATTTAGCTTCAATCACTTGCGATATAAATGATTTAGCTGCAACTGGAAACGAAACAAGCGAGTTAGCTTCAAATCCGTGCGAAACAGATGATTTAGATTCAAATCAATGCGAAGTAGAATGCTTAGCTTCAAATCCTTGCTAATCAAACGGTTTAGCTTCAAATACTTGCGATATACATGTTTTATTTTCAACTGCATGCGAAACAAACGAGTTAGCTTCAGATCATACGAAACACATGATATAGCTTCAAATCAATGCGAAGTAGAAGGCTTAGCTTAAAATCCATGCGAAACGAATGATTTAGCTTCAAATCAATGCGATGTAGTAGGTTCAGCTTCAGATCCATGCATCACATATGATTTAGCTTTAAATACTTGCGATATGAGTGACATAGTTTCAAATGGAGGCGAAACGAACAAGTTAGCTTCAAATCCATGCGAGACACATTATTAAGCTGCAAATCAGTGCGAAGTAGAAGGCTCAGGTTCAAATCCATGCGATTCAAATGTTTCATCTTCAAATACTTGTCAAAGACATGATTTAGCTCCAACTCCATGCGAAACAAACGAGATAGCTTCAAATCCAAGCGAAACACATGATTTAGCTTCAAATCAATGCGATGTAGAAGGTCTAGCTCCAAATCAATGCGATGTAGAAGGTTTAGCTTCAAATCCATGCGACACAAATGATATAGCATCAGATACATGCGATATAAGTGATATAGTTTCAAATGCATGCGAAGTAGAAGGCATAGCTTCAAATCCATGCAAAACAAATGGTTTAGCTACAAATACTTGTGATATACATTATTTAGCTACATCTGCATGCGAAACAAACGAGTTAGCTTCAAATCCATGCGATACATATGATTTAGCTTCATATCAATGCGAAGTGGAAGGTTTAGCTTCAAATCCATGTGATACACAAGATTTAGCTTCAAATCAATGCGATGTAGTAGGTTCAGCTTCAAATCCATGCGACACATATGATTTAGCTTCAGATACTTGCGATATAAGTGATATAGCTTCAAAAGCTGTAGGAACAAACGTGGAAGCTTCAATTCCATGCGAGACACATGATTTAGCTTCAAATCAATGCGATGTAGAAGGTTTAGCTTCAAATCCATACGAAACACATGATTTAGCTTCAAATCAATTCGAAGGACAAGGCTTAGATTCAAATCGATGCGAAACAAATGATTTAGCTTCAAATGAATGCGAAGTAGAAGGCTTAGCTTCAAATCCATGCGAATCAAATGGTTTAGCTACAAACTCTTGTGATATACGTTATTTAGATTTAACTGCATGCGCAACGAACGGGTTAGCTTCAAATCCATGCAAAACAAATGGTTTAGCTTCAAATGAATGCGAAGTAGAAGGCTTGGCTTCAATTCCCTGCAAAACAAATGGTTTAGCTACAAATACTTGTGATATACATTATTTAGATACAACTGCATGCGAAACGAACGAGTTAGCTTCAAATCCATGCGAAACACATTATTTAGCTTCAAATCAATGCGATATAGAAGGTTTAGCTTCAAATCCATGCGATACAAAAGATTTAGCTTCAAATCAATGCGATGTAGTAGGTTCAGCTTCAAATCCATGCGACACATATGATTTAGCTTCAAATCAATGCGATGTGGAATGTTTAGCTTCAAATCCATACGAAACACATGATTTAGCTTCAAATCAATTCGAAGGACAAGGCTTAGATTCAAATCCATGCGAAACAAATGATTTAGCTCCAAATCAATGCGATGTAGAATGATTGCTTCAAATCAATAAGAGGTAGATGGTTTAGCTTCAAATCAATAGAATATAGAAGGTTTAGATTCAAATAAATGCGATGTAGAAGGTTTAGCTTCAAATCCATACGACACACATGATTTTTCTTCAAATGAATGCGAAGTAGAAGGCTTGGCTTCAAATCCATGCAAAACAAATGGTTTAACTACAAATACTTGTGATATACATTATTTAGCTACAACTGCATGCGAAACAAACGAGTTAACTTCAAATCCATGCGATGCACATGATTTAGCTTCAAATCAATGCGATGTAGAAGGTTTAGCTTCAAATCCATACGACACACATGATTTAGATTCAAATCAATTCGAGGGACAAGGAATAAATTCAAATCCATGCGAAACAAATGATTTAGCTTCAAATGAATGCGAAGTAGAAGGCTTGGCTTCAAATCCATGCAAAACAAATGGTTTAACTACAAATACTTGTGATATACATTATTTAGCTACAACTGCATGCGAAACAAACGAGTTAGCTTCAAATCCATGCGATACATATGATTTAGCTTCATATCAATGCGAAGTGGAAGGTTTAGCTTCAAATCCATGTGATACACAAGATTTAGCTTCAAATCAATGCGATGTAGTAGGTTCAGCTTCAAATCCATGCGACACATATGATTTAGCTTCAGATACTTGCGATATAAGTGATATAGCTTCAAAAGCTGTAGGAACAAACGAGGAAGCTTCAATTCCATGCGAGACACATGATTTAGCTTCAAATCAATGCGATGTAGAAGGTTTAGCTTCAAATCCATACGAAACACATGATTTAGCTTCAAATCAATTCGAAGGACAAGGCTTAGATTCAAATCGATGCGAAACAAATGATTTAGCTTCAAATGAATGCGAAGTAGAAGGCTTAGCTTCAAATCCATGCGAATCAAATGATTTAGCTACAAACTCTTGTGATATACGTTATTTAGATTTAACTGCATGCGCAACAAACGGGTTAGCTTCAAATCCAAGCGAAACACATGATTTAGCTGCAAATCAGTGCGAAGTAGAAGGCTCAGGTTCAAATCCATGCGATTCAAATGTTTCATCTTCAAATACTTGTCAAAGACATGATTTAGCTTCAACTCCATGCGAAACAAACGAGATAGCTTCAAATCCAAGCGAAACACATGATTTAGCTTCAAATCAATGCGATGTAGAAGGTTTAGCTCCAAATCAATGCGATGTAGAAGGTTTAGCTTCAAATCCATGCTACACAAATGATATAGCATCAGATACATGCGATATAAGTGATATAGCTTCAAATGCAGACTAATCGAACGAGTTACCTTCAAAATCCACGCGATACACATGATTTATCTTCAAACACTTGCTATATAAGTGATGTAGATTCAACTGCAGGCAAAACGAACGAGTTAGCTTCAAATCCATGCGAAACACATTATTAAGCTGCAAATCAGTGCGAAGTAGAAGGCTCAGGTTCAAATCCATGCGATTCAAATGTTTCATCTTCAAATACTTGTCAAAGACATGATTTAGCTCCAACTCCATGCGAAACAAACGAGATAGCTTCAAATCCAAGCGAAACACATGATTTAGCTTCAAATCAATGCGATGTAGAAGGTCTAGCTCCAAATCAATGCGATGTAGAAGGTTTAGCTTCAAATCCATGCGACACAAATGATATAGCATCAGATACATGCGATATAAGTGATATAGTTTCAAATGCATGCGAAGTAGAAGGCATAGCTTCAAATCCATGCAAAACAAATGGTTTAGCTACAAATACTTGTGATATACATTATTTAGCTACATCTGCATGCGAAACAAACGAGTTAGCTTCAAATCCATGCGATACATATGATTTAGCTTCATATCAATGCGAAGTGGAAGGTTTAGCTTCAAATCCATGTGATACACAAGATTTAGCTTCAAATCAATGCGATGTAGTAGGTTCAGCTTCAAATCCATGCGACACATATGATTTAGCTTCAGATACTTGCGATATAAGTGATATAGCTTCAAAAGCTGTAGGAACAAACGAGGAAGCTTCAATTCCATGCGAGACACATGATTTAGCTTCAAATCAATGCGATGTAGAAGGTTTAGCTTCAAATCCATACGAAACACATGATTTAGCTTCAAATCAATTCGAAGGACAAGGCTTAGATTCAAATCGATGCGAAACAAATGATTTAGCTTCAAATGAATGCGAAGTAGAAGGCTTAGCTTCAAATCCATGCGAATCAAATGGTTTAGCTACAAACTCTTGTGATATACGTTATTTAGATTTAACTGCATGCGCAACGAACGGGTTAGCTTCAAATCCATGCAAAACAAATGGTTTAGCTTCAAATGAATGCGAAGTAGAAGGCTTGGCTTCAATTCCCTGCAAAACAAATGGTTTAGCTACAAATACTTGTGATATACATTATTTAGATACAACTGCATGCGAAACGAACGAGTTAGCTTCAAATCCATGCGAAACACATGATTTAGCCTGCAAATCAATGCGATGTAGAAGGTTTAGCTACAAATCCGTGCGAAACGAATGATTTAGATTCAGATACTGGCGATAAAACTGATACAGCATCAAATGCATGCGAAACAAACGAGTTAGCTTCAAATCCATGCAAAACACATGATTAAGCTTCAAATCAATGCTATGTAGAAGATTTAGCTTCAAATCCAACCTAAACAAATGATTCAGCTTCAGATACTTGCGATATACGTCATTTAGCTACAATTGCATTCGAAACGAACGAGTTAGCTTCAAATCCATGCGATTCACATTATTTAGCTTCAAATCAATGCGATATAGAAGGTTTAGCTTCAAATCCATGCGATACAAAAGATTTAGCTTCAAATCAATGCGATGTAGTAGGTTCAGCTTCAAATCCATGCGACACATATGATTTAGCTTCAAATCAATGCGATGTGGAATGTTTAGCTTCAAATCCATACGAAACACATGATTTAGCTTCAAATCAATTCGAAGGACAAGGCTTAGATTCAAATCCATGCGAAACAAATGATTTAGCTCCAAATCAATGCGATGTAGAATGATTGCTTCAAATCAATAAGAGGTAGATGGTTTAGCTTCAAATCAATAGAATATAGAAGGTTTAGATTCAAATAAATGCGATGTAGAAGGTTTAGCTTCAAATCCATACGACACACATGATTTTTCTTCAAATGAATGCGAAGTAGAAGGCTTGGCTTCAAATCCATGCAAAACAAATGGTTTAACTACAAATACTTGTGATATACATTATTTAGCTACAACTGCATGCGAAACAAACGAGTTAACTTCAAATCCATGCGATGCACATGATTTAGCTTCAAATCAATGCGATGTAGAAGGTTTAGCTTCAAATCCATACGACACACATGATTTAGATTCAAATCAATTCGAGGGACAAGGAATAAATTCAAATCCATGCGAAACAAATGATTTAGCTTCAAATGAATGCGAAGTAGAAGGCTTGGCTTCAAATCCATGCAAAACAAATGGTTTAACTACAAATACTTGTGATATACATTATTTAGCTACAACTGCATGCGAAACAAACGAGTTAGCTTCAAATCCATGCGATACATGTGATTTAGCTTCATATCAATGCGAAGTGGAAGGTTTAGCTTCAAATCCATGTGATACACAAGATTTAGCTTCAAATCAATGCGATGTAGTAGGTTCAGCTTCAAATCCATGCGACACATATGATTTAGCTTCAGATACTTGCGATATAAGTGATATAGCTTCAAAAGCTGTAGGAACAAACGAGGAAGCTTCAATTCCATGCGAGACACATGATTTAGCTTCAAATCAATGCGATGTAGAAGGTTTAGCTTCAAATCCATACGAAACACATGATTTAGCTTCAAATCAATTCGAAGGACAAGGCTTAGATTCAAATCGATGCGAAACAAATGATTTAGCTTCAAATGAATGCGAAGTAGAAGGCTTAGCTTCAAATCCATGCGAATCAAATGATTTAGCTACAAACTCTTGTGATATACGTTATTTAGATTTAACTGCATGCGCAACAAACGGGTTAGCTTCAAATCCAAGCGAAACACATGATTTAGCTGCAAATCAGTGCGAAGTAGAAGGCTCAGGTTCAAATCCATGCGATTCAAATGTTTCATCTTCAAATACTTGTCAAAGACATGATTTAGCTTCAACTCCATGCGAAACAAACGAGATAGCTTCAAATCCAAGCGAAACACATGATTTAGCTTCAAATCAATGCGATGTAGAAGGTTTAGCTCCAAATCAATGCGATGTAGAAGGTTTAGCTTCAAATCCATGCGACACAAATGATATAGCATCAGATACATGCGATATAAGTGATATAGCTTCAAATGCAGACTAATCGAACGAGTTACCTTCAAAATCCACGCGATACACATGATTTATCTTCAAACACTTGCTATATAAGTGATGTAGATTCAACTGCAGGCAAAACGAACGAGTTAGCTTCAAATCCATGCGAAACACATGATATAGCTGCTAATCAATGTGATGTAGAAGGTTTAGCTTCAAATCCATGCGATACACAAGATTTAGCTTCAAATCAACGCGATGTAGTAGGTTCAGCTTCAAATCCATGCGATATAAGTGATATAGCTTCAAAAGCAGGAGGAACAAAGGAGTTAGCTTCAAATCCATGCGAAACACACGATTTATCCTCAAATCAATGCGATGTCGAAGGTTTAGCTTCAAATCAATGCGATGTAGAAGGGTTAGCTTCAAATCAATACGAAACACATGATTTAGCTTTAAATTAATTCGAAGGACAAGGATTAGATTCAAATCCATGCGAAACAAATGATTTAGCTTCAAATGAATGCGAAGTAGAAGGCTTAGCTTCAAATCCATGCAAAACAAATGGTTTAGCTTCAAATGAATGCGAAGTAGAAGGCTTGGCTTCAATTCCCTGCAAAACAAATGGTTTAGCTACAAATACTTGTGATATACATTATTTAGATACAACTGCATGCGAAACGAACGAGTTAGCTTCAAATCCATGCGAAACACATGATATAGCTTCAAATCAATGCGAAGGACAAGGCTTAGATTCAAATCCATGCGAAACAAATGATTTAGCTTCAAATCAATGCGATGTAGAAGGTTTAGCTTCAAATCCATGCGATACACAAGATTTAGCTTCAAATCAATGCGATGTAGTAGGTTCAGCTTCAGATCCATGCATCACATATGATTTAGCTTTAAATACTTGCGATATGAGTGACATAGTTTCAAATGGAGGCGAAACGAACAAGTTAGCTTCAAATCCATGCGAGACACATGATTTAGATTCTAATCAATGCGATGTAGAAGGTTTAGCTTCAAATCCACGCGAAACAAATGATTTAGCTTCAAACACTTTGGGTATAAGTGATACAGCTTCAAATGCAGACTAATCAAACGAGTTAGCATCAAAATCCACGCGATACACATGATTTAGCTTCAAATCAATGCGATGTAGAAGGTTTAGCTTCAAATCCATGCGATACACAAAATTTAGCTTCAAATCAATGCGATGTAGAAGGTTTAGCTTCAAATCCATTCGAATCACATTATTTAGCTGCAAATCAGTGCGAAGTAGAAGGCTCGGGTTCAAATCAATGCAATGCAAATGGTTCATCTTCAAATACTTGTGAACGACATGATTTAGCTTCAACTGCATGTGAAACACATGATTTAGCTTCAAATCAATGCGATGTAGAAGGTTTAGCATCAAATTAACGCGAAACATATGATTTAGCTTCAAACACTTGGAGTATAAGTGATATAGCTTCAAATGCAGACTAATCAAACGATTTAGCTTCAAAATCCACGCGATACACATGATTTAGCTTCAAATACTTGCGATATAAGTGATGTAGATTCAACTGCAGGCGAAACGAACGAGTTAGCTTCAAATCCATGCGAAACACATGATTTAGCTGCAAATCAATACGATGTAGAAGGTTTAGCTTCAAAACAATAAGAGGTAGAAGGTTTAGCTTCAATTCAATAGAATGTAGAAGGTTTAGCTTCAAATCAATGCGATGTAGAAGGTTTAGCTTCAAATCCTTACGACACACATGATTTAGGTTCAAATCAATTCGAAGGACAATGCTTAGATTCAAATCCATGCGCAACAAATGATTTAGCTTCAAATGAATGCGAAGTAGAAGGCTTAGCTTCAAATCCATGCAAAACAAATGGTTTAGCTACAAATAAATGTGATATACATTATTTAGCTACAACTGCATGCGAAACAAACGAGTTAGCTTCAAATCCATGCGAAACACATGATTTAGCTGCAAATCAGTGCGATGAAGAAGGTTTTGCTTCAAATCCATGCGAAACAAATGATATAGCTTCAAACTCTTGGGGTGTAAGTGATATAGCTTCAAATGAAGACTAATCAAACGAGTTAGCATCAAAATCCATGCGATTCACATTATTTAGCTTCAAATCAATGCGATATAGAAGGTTTAGCTTCAAATCCATGCGATACAAAAGATTTAGCTTCAAATCAATGCGATGTAGTAGGTTCAGCTTCAAATCCATGCGACACATATGATTTAGCTTCAAATCAATGCGATGTGGAATGTTTAGCTTCAAATCCATACGAAACACATGATTTAGCTTCAAATCAATTCGAAGGACAAGGCTTAGATTCAAATCCATGCGAAACAAATGATTTAGCTCCAAATCAATGCGATGTAGAATGATTGCTTCAAATCAATAAGAGGTAGATGGTTTAGCTTCAAATCAATAGAATATAGAAGGTTTAGATTCAAATAAATGCGATGTAGAAGGTTTAGCTTCAAATCCATACGACACACATGATTTTTCTTCAAATGAATGCGAAGTAGAAGGCTTGGCTTCAAATCCATGCAAAACAAATGGTTTAACTACAAATACTTGTGATATACATTATTTAGCTACAACTGCATGCGAAACAAACGAGTTAACTTCAAATCCATGCGATGCACATGATTTAGCTTCAAATCAATGCGATGTAGAAGGTTTAGCTTCAAATCCATACGACACACATGATTTAGATTCAAATCAATTCGAGGGACAAGGAATAAATTCAAATCCATGCGAAACAAATGATTTAGCTTCAAATGAATGCGAAGTAGAAGGCTTGGCTTCAAATCCATGCAAAACAAATGGTTTAACTACAAATACTTGTGATATACATTATTTAGCTACAACTGCATGCGAAACAAACGAGTTAGCTTCAAATCCATGCGATACATGTGATTTAGCTTCATATCAATGCGAAGTGGAAGGTTTAGCTTCAAATCCATGTGATACACAAGATTTAGCTTCAAATCAATGCGATGTAGTAGGTTCAGCTTCAAATCCATGCGACACATATGATTTAGCTTCAGATACTTGCGATATAAGTGATATAGCTTCAAAAGCTGTAGGAACAAACGAGGAAGCTTCAATTCCATGCGAGACACATGATTTAGCTTCAAATCAATGCGATGTAGAAGGTTTAGCTTCAAATCCATACGAAACACATGATTTAGCTTCAAATCAATTCGAAGGACAAGGCTTAGATTCAAATCGATGCGAAACAAATGATTTAGCTTCAAATGAATGCGAAGTAGAAGGCTTAGCTTCAAATCCATGCGAATCAAATGATTTAGCTACAAACTCTTGTGATATACGTTATTTAGATTTAACTGCATGCGCAACAAACGGGTTAGCTTCAAATCCAAGCGAAACACATGATTTAGCTGCAAATCAGTGCGAAGTAGAAGGCTCAGGTTCAAATCCATGCGATTCAAATGTTTCATCTTCAAATACTTGTCAAAGACATGATTTAGCTTCAACTCCATGCGAAACAAACGAGATAGCTTCAAATCCAAGCGAAACACATGATTTAGCTTCAAATCAATGCGATGTAGAAGGTTTAGCTCCAAATCAATGCGATGTAGAAGGTTTAGCTTCAAATCCATGCGACACAAATGATATAGCATCAGATACATGCGATATAAGTGATATAGCTTCAAATGCAGACTAATCGAACGAGTTACCTTCAAAATCCACGCGATACACATGATTTATCTTCAAACACTTGCTATATAAGTGATGTAGATTCAACTGCAGGCAAAACGAACGAGTTAGCTTCAAATCCATGCGAAACACATGATATAGCTGCTAATCAATGTGATGTAGAAGGTTTAGCTTCAAATCCATGCGATACACAAGATTTAGCTTCAAATCAACGCGATGTAGTAGGTTCAGCTTCAAATCCATGCGATATAAGTGATATAGCTTCAAAAGCAGGAGGAACAAAGGAGTTAGCTTCAAATCCATGCGAAACACACGATTTATCCTCAAATCAATGCGATGTCGAAGGTTTAGCTTCAAATCAATGCGATGTAGAAGGGTTAGCTTCAAATCAATACGAAACACATGATTTAGCTTTAAATTAATTCGAAGGACAAGGATTAGATTCAAATCCATGCGAAACAAATGATTTAGCTTCAAATGAATGCGAAGTAGAAGGCTTAGCTTCAAATCCATGCAAAACAAATGGTTTAGCTTCAAATGAATGCGAAGTAGAAGGCTTGGCTTCAATTCCCTGCAAAACAAATGGTTTAGCTACAAATACTTGTGATATACATTATTTAGATACAACTGCATGCGAAACGAACGAGTTAGCTTCAAATCCATGCGAAACACATGATATAGCTTCAAATCAATGCGAAGGACAAGGCTTAGATTCAAATCCATGCGAAACAAATGATTTAGCTTCAAATCAATGCGATGTAGAAGGTTTAGCTTCAAATCCATGCGATACACAAGATTTAGCTTCAAATCAATGCGATGTAGTAGGTTCAGCTTCAGATCCATGCATCACATATGATTTAGCTTTAAATACTTGCGATATGAGTGACATAGTTTCAAATGGAGGCGAAACGAACAAGTTAGCTTCAAATCCATGCGAGACACATGATTTAGATTCTAATCAATGCGATGTAGAAGGTTTAGCTTCAAATCCACGCGAAACAAATGATTTAGCTTCAAACACTTTGGGTATAAGTGATACAGCTTCAAATGCAGACTAATCAAACGAGTTAGCATCAAAATCCACGCGATACACATGATTTAGCTTCAAATCAATGCGATGTAGAAGGTTTAGCTTCAAATCCATGCGATACACAAAATTTAGCTTCAAATCAATGCGATGTAGAAGGTTTAGCTTCAAATCCATTCGAATCACATTATTTAGCTGCAAATCAGTGCGAAGTAGAAGGCTCGGGTTCAAATCAATGCAATGCAAATGGTTCATCTTCAAATACTTGTGAACGACATGATTTAGCTTCAACTGCATGTGAAACACATGATTTAGCTTCAAATCAATGCGATGTAGAAGGTTTAGCATCAAATTAACGCGAAACATATGATTTAGCTTCAAACACTTGGAGTATAAGTGATATAGCTTCAAATGCAGACTAATCAAACGATTTAGCTTCAAAATCCACGCGATACACATGATTTAGCTTCAAATACTTGCGATATAAGTGATGTAGATTCAACTGCAGGCGAAACGAACGAGTTAGCTTCAAATCCATGCGAAACACATGATTTAGCTGCAAATCAATACGATGTAGAAGGTTTAGCTTCAAAACAATAAGAGGTAGAAGGTTTAGCTTCAATTCAATAGAATGTAGAAGGTTTAGCTTCAAATCAATGCGATGTAGAAGGTTTAGCTTCAAATCCTTACGACACACATGATTTAGGTTCAAATCAATTCGAAGGACAATGCTTAGATTCAAATCCATGCGCAACAAATGATTTAGCTTCAAATGAATGCGAAGTAGAAGGCTTAGCTTCAAATCCATGCAAAACAAATGGTTTAGCTACAAATAAATGTGATATACATTATTTAGCTACAACTGCATGCGAAACAAACGAGTTAGCTTCAAATCCATGCGAAACACATGATTTAGCTGCAAATCAGTGCGATGAAGAAGGTTTTGCTTCAAATCCATGCGAAACAAATGATATAGCTTCAAACTCTTGGGGTGTAAGTGATATAGCTTCAAATGAAGACTAATCAAACGAGTTAGCATCAAAATCCATGCGATACACATGATTTAGCTTCAAATACTAGCGATATAAGTGATGTAGATTCAACTGCAGGCCAAACGAACGAGTTAGCTTCAAATCCATGCGAAACACATGATTTAGCTGCAAATCAATGCGATGTAGAAGGTTTAGCTTCAAAACAATAAGAGGTAGAAGGTTTAGCTTCAATTCAATAGAATGTAGAAGGTTTAGCTTCAAATCAATGCGATGTAGAAGGTTTAGCTTCAAATCCATGCAAAACACGTGATTTTTCTTCCAATTAATGCGAAATAGAAGGCTTATTTTCAAATCCATGCGAATCAAATGGTTTAGCTTCAAATTCTTGTGATATACGTTATTTAGATTTTACTGCATGCGCAACGAACGAGTTAGCTTCTAATCCATGCGAAACACATGATTTTTCTTCCAATTAATGCGAAATAGAAGGCTTATTTTCAAATCCATGCGAATCAAATGGTTTAGCTTCAAATTCTTGTGATATACGTTATTTAGATTTAACTGCATGCGCAACGAACGAGTTAGCTTCAAATCCATGCGAAACACATGATTTAGCTGCAAATCAATGCGATGTAGAAGGTTTAGCTTCAAATCCACGCGAAACAAATGATTTAGCTTCAAACACTTGGGGTATAAGTGATATAGCTTCAAATGCAGACTAATCAAACGAGTTAGCTACAAAATCCACGCGATATACATGATTTAGCTTCAAATACTTGCGGTATAAGTGATGTAGGTTCAGCTGCAGGCGAAACGAACGAGTTAGCTTCGAATCCATGCGAAACACATGATTTAGCTGCAAATCAATGTGATGTAGAAGGTTTAGCTTCAAATCCATGCGATACACAAGATTTAGATTCAAATCAATGCGATGTAGAAGGTTCAGCTACAAATCCATGCGATACATATGATTTAGTTTCAAATACTTGCGATAGAAGTGATATAGCTTCAAAAGCTGGAGGAACAAACGAGGAAGCTTCAATTCCATGCGAAACAAATTATTCAACTTCAATCAATGCGAAGTAGAAGGCTTAGCTTCAGATCCATGCGAAATAAATGGATTAGCTACAAATACTTGTGATATACATTATTTAGCTACAACTGCATGCGGAACAAACGAGTTTGCTTCAAATCCATGCGAGACATATGATTTAGCTTCAAATCAATGCTATGTAGAAGGTGTAGCTGCAAATCCATGCGACACAGATGATTTAGCTTCACATAATTGCGATATAAGTAATATAGCTTCAAATGCAGACGAAACACATGATTTGGCTTCAAATCGAAGCGAAACACATGATTTAGTTTCAAATCAATGCGATGTAGATGGTTTAGCTTCAAATCTGTGCGAAACAAATGATTTAGCTACAAATACTCTCGATATTAGTGATGTAGCTTCAAATGCAGAAGAAACAAACGAGTTAGCTTGAAATCCATGCGAGACACATGATTTAGCTTCAAATCAATGCGATGTAGAAGGTTTAGCTTCAAATCCACGCGAAACAAATGACTTAACTTCAAAAACTTGGGTTATAAGTGATGTAGCTTCAAATGCAGACCAATCAAACGAGTTAGCTTCAAAATCCTCGCGATACACATGATTTAGCTTCAAATACTAGCGATATAACTGATGTAGATTCAACTGCAGGCGAAACGAACGAGTTAGCTTCAAATCCGTGCGAAACACATGATTTAGCTGCAAATCAATGTGATGTAGAAGGTTTAGCTTCAAATCCATGCGATACACAAGATTTAGATTCAAATCAATGCGATGTAGAAGGTTCAGCTTCAAATCCATGCGACACATATGATTTAGCTTCAAATACTTGCGATATAAGTGATATAGCTTCAAAAGCTGGAGGAACCAAACGGGGAAGCTTGAATTCCATGCGAAACAAATGATTTAACTTCAAATCAATGCGATGTAGAAGGCTCAGCTACAGATCCATGCGATACACAAGATTTAGCTTCAAATCAATGCGATGTAGTAGGTCCAGCTTCAAATGCATGCGATATAAGTGATATAGCTTCAAAAGCAGGAGGAACAAACGAGGTAGCTTCAATTCCATGCGAAATAAATGGTTTAGCTACAAATACTTGTGATATACATTATTTTGCTACAACTGCATGCGAAACTAACGAGTTACCTACAAATCCATGCGAAACACACGATTTATCTTCAAATCAATGCGATGTAGAAGGTTTAGCTTCAAATCAATAAGAGGTAGAAGGTTTAGCTTCAAATCAATAGAATATAGTAGGTTTAGCTTCAAATCAATGCGATGTAGAATGTTTAGCTTCAAATCCATACGAAACACATGATTTAGCTTCAAATCAATGCGAAGGACAAGGCTTAGATTCAAATCCATGCGCAACAAATGATTTAGCTTCAAATGAATGCGAAGTAGAAGGCTTAGCTTCAAATCCATGCAAAACAAATGGTTTAGCTACAAATACTTGTGATATACATTAATTAGCTACAACTGCATGCGAAACAAACGAGTTAGCTTCAAATCAATGCGAAACACATGATTTAGCTGCAAATCAGTGCGATGAAGAAGGTTTTGCTTCAAATCCATCCGAAACAAATGATATAGCTTCAAACTCTTGGGGTGTAAGTGATATAGCTTCAAATGAAGACTAATCAAACGAGTTAGCATCAAAATCCATGCGATACACATGATTTAGCTTCAAATACTAGCGATATAAGTGATGTAGATTCAACTGCAGGCCAAACGAACGAGTTAGCTTCAAATCCATGCGAAACACATGATTTAGCTGCAAATCAATGCGATGTAGAAGGTTTAGCTTCAAAACAATAAGAGGTAGAAGGTTTAGCTTCAATTCAATAGAATGTAGAAGGTTTAGCTTCAAATCAATGCGATGTAGAAGGTTTAGCTTCAAATCCATACGACACACATGATTTAGGTTCAAATCAATTCGAAGGACAAGGCTTAGATTCAAATCCATGCGAAACAAATGATTTAGCTTCAAATCAATGCGATGTAGAAGGTTTAGCTTAAAATCCATGCGATACACAAGATTTAGCTTCAAATCAATGCGATGTAGTAGGTTCAGCTTCAGATCCATGCAGCACATATGATTTCGCTTTAAATACTTGCGATATGAGTGACATAGTTTCAAATGGAGGCGAAACGAACAAGTTAGCTTCAAATCCATGCGAGACACATGATTTAGCTTCTAATCAATGCGATGCAGAAGGTTTAGCTTCAAATCCACGCGAAACAAATGATTTAGCTTCAAACACTTGGGGTATAAGTGATATAGCTTCAAATGCAGACTAATCAAATGAGTTAGCTTCAAAATCCACGCGATACACATGATATAGCTTCAAACACTTGCGATATAAGTGATGTAGATTCAACTGCAGGCAAAACGAAAGAGTTAGCTACAAATCCATGCGAAACACATGATTTAGCTGCAAATCAATGTGATGTAGAAGGTTTAGCTTCAAATCCCTGCGATACACAAGATTTAGCTTCAAATCAATGCGATGTAGAAGGTTCAGCTTCAAATCCATGTGACACATATGATTTAGCTTCAAATACTTGCGATATAAGTGTTATAGCTTCAAAAGCTGGAGGAACAAACGAGGTGGCTTCAATTCCATGCGAAACAAATGATTTAGCTTCAAATCAATGCGAAGTAGAAGGCGTAGCTTCAAATCCATGCGAAACAAATGGTTTAGCTACAAATACTTGTGATATAGATTATTTAGCTACAACTGCATGCGAAACTAACGAGTTAGCTTCAAATCCATGCGAAACACACGATTTATCTTCAAATCAATGCGATGTAGAAGGTTTGCTTCAAATCAATAAGAGGTTGATGGTTTAGCTTCAAATCAATAGAATATAGAAGGTTTAGCTTCAAATAAATGCGATGTAGAAGGTTTAGCTTCAAATCCATACGACACACATGATTTAGATTCAAATCAATTCGAAGGACAAGGCTTAGATTCAAATCCATGCGAAACAAATGATTTAGCTTCAAATGAATGCGAAGTAGAAGGCTTGGATTCAAATCCATGCAAAACAAATGGTTAAACTACAAATGCTTGTGATATACATTATTTAGCTACAACTGCATGCGAAACAAACGAGTTAACTTCAAATCCATGCGATACACATGATTTAGCTTCAAATCAATGGGATGTAGTAGGTTTAGCTTCAAATCCATGCCATACACAAGATTTAGCTTCAAATCAATGCGATGTAGTAGGTTCAGCTTCAAATCCATGCGACACATATGATTTAGCTTCAAATACTTGCGATATAAGTGATATAGCTTTAAAAGCTGTAGGAACAAACGAGGTAGCTTCAATTCCATGCGATACACATGATTTAGCTTCAAACACTTGCGATTTAAGTGATGTAGATTCAACTGCAGGCAAAACGAACGAGTTAGCTTCAAATCCATGCGAAACACATGATTCAGCTGCAAATCAATGCGTTGTAGAAGGATTAGCTTCAAATCCATGCGAAACACATTATTTAGCTGCAAATCAGTGCGAAGTAGAAGGCTCGGGTTCAAATCAATGCAATTCAAATGGTTCATCTTCAAATACTTGTGAAAGACATTATTTAGCTTCAACTGCATGCGAAACACATGATTTAGCTTCAAATCAATGCGAAACACATGATTTAGCTTCAAATCAATGGGAAACACATGATTTAGCTTCAAATCAATGCGAAACACATGATTTAGCTTCAAATCAATGCGTTGTAGAAGGTTTAGCTTCAAATCCATGCAAAACACGTGATTTATCTTCCAATTAATGCGAAGTAGAAGGCTTAACTTCAAATCCATGCGAATCAAATGGTTTAGCTTCAAATACTTGTGATATACGTTATTTAGATTTAACTGCATGCGCAACCAACGAGTTAGCTTCAAATCCATGCGAAACACATGATTTATCTGCAAATCAATGCGATGAAGAAGGTTTAGCTTCAAATCAATAGAATGTAGAAGGTTTAGCTTCAAATCAATGCGAATCAAATGGTTTAGCTTCAAATTCTTGTGATATACATTATTTAGATTTAACTGCATGCGCAACGAACGAGTTAGCTTCTAATCCATGCGAAACACATGATTTAGCTGCAAATCAATGCGATGAAGAAGGTTTAGCTTCAAATCCATGCGAAACAATTGATATAGCTTCAAACACTTGGGGTGTAAGTGATATAGCTTCAAATGAAGACTAATCAAACGAGTTAGCTTCAAAATCCACGCGATACAAATGATTTAGCTGCAAATCAATGCGGTGTTGAAGGTTTAGCTTCAAATCCACGCGAAACAAATGATTTAGCTTCAAACACTTGGGGTATAAGTGATATAGTTTCAAATGCAGACTAATCAAACGAGTTAGCTTCAAAATCCACGCGATAGACATGATTTAGCTTCAAATCAATTCGAAGGACAAGGCTTAGATTCAAATCCATGCGAAACAAATGATTTAGCTTGAAATGAAAGCGAAGTAGAAGGCTTAGCTTCAAATCCATGCAAAACAAATGGTTTAGCTACAAATGCTTGTGATATACATTATTTAGCTGCAACTGCATGCGAAACAAACGAGTTAGCTTCAAAATCCACGCGATACACATGATTTAGCTTCAAATATTAGCGATGTAGAAGGTTTAGCTTCAAATCCATGCGATACACAAGATTTAGCTTCAAATGAATGCGATGTAGAAGGTTCAGCTTCAAATCCATGTGACACATATGATTTAGCTTCAAATACTTGCGATATAAGTGTTATAGCTTCAAAAGCTGGAGGAACAAACGAGGTGGCTTCAATTCCATGCGAAACAAATGATTTAGCTTCAAATCAATGCGAAGTAGAAGGCGTAGCTTCAAATCCATGCGAAACAAATGGTTTAGCTACAAATACTTGTGATATAGATTATTTAGCTACAACTGCATGCGAAACTAACGAGTTAGCTTCAAATCCATGCGAAACACACGATTTATCTTCAAATCAATGCGATGTAGAAGGTTTGCTTCAAATCAATAAGAGGTTGATGGTTTAGCTTCAAATCAATAGAATATAGAAGGTTTAGCTTCAAATAAATGCGATGTAGAAGGTTTAGCTTCAAATCCATACGACACACATGATTTAGATTCAAATCAATTCGAAGGACAAGGCTTAGATTCAAATCCATGCGAAACAAATGATTTAGCTTCAAATGAATGCGAAGTAGAAGGCTTGGATTCAAATCCATGCAAAACAAATGGTTTAACTACAAATACTTGTGATATACATTATTTAGCTACAACTGCATGCGAAACAAACGAGTTAACTTCAAATCCATGCGATACACATGATTTAGCTTCAAATCACTGGGATGTAGTAGGTTTAGCTTCAAATCCATGCCATACACAAGATTTAGCTTCAAATCAATGCGATGTAGTAGGTTCAGCTTCAAATCCATGCGACACATATGATTTAGCTTCAAATACTTGCGATATAAGTGATATAGCTTTAAAAGCTGTAGGAACAAACGAGGTAGCTTCAATTCCACGCGATACACATGATTCAGCTGCAAATCAATGCGTTGTAGAAGGATTAGCTTCAAATCCATGCGAAACACATTATTTAGCTGCAAATCAGTGCGAAGTAGAAGGCTCGGGTTCAAATCAATGCAATTCAAATGGTTCATCTTCAAATACTTGTGAAAGACATTATTTAGCTTCAACTGCATGCGAAACACATGATTTAGCTTCAAATCAATGCGAAACACATGATTTAGCTTCAAATCAATGGGAAACACATGATTTAGCTTCAAATCAATGCGAAACACATGATTTAGCTTCAAATCAATGCGTTGTAGAAGGTTTAGCTTCAAATCCATGCAAAACACGTGATTTATCTTCCAATTAATGCGAAGTAGAAGGCTTAACTTCAAATCCATGCGAATCAAATGGTTTAGCTACAAATACTTGTGATATTCATTATTTAGCTACAACTGCATGCGAAACTAACGAGTTAGCTTCAAATCCATGCGAATCACACGATTTATCTTCAAATCATTGCGATGTACAAGGTTTAGCTTCAAATCAATAGAATATAGAAGGTTTAGCTTCAAATCAATGCGATGTAGAAGGTTTAGCTTCAAATCCATACGAAATACATGATTTAGCTTCAAATACTTGCGATATAAGTGATATAGCTTCAAAAGCTGTAGGAGAAAACGAGGTAGTTCAATTCCATGCGAGAAACATGATTTAGCCTCAAATCAATGCGAAGTAGAAGGTTTAGCTTCAAATCCATGCAAAACACGTGATTTAACTTCCAATTAATGCGAAGTAGAAGGCTTAGCTTCAAATCCATGCGAATCAAATGGTTTAGCTTCAAATACTTGTGATATACGTTATTTAGATTTAACTGCATGCGCAACCAACGAGTTAGCTTCAAATCCATGCGAAACACATGATTTATCTGCAAATCAATGCGATGTAGAAGGTTTAGCTTCAAACCCATACGAAACACATGATTTAGCTTAAAATCAATTCGAAGGACAAGGCTTAGATTCAAATCCATGCGAAACAAATGATTTAGCTTCAAATCAATGCGATGTAGAACGTTTAGCTTCAAATCCATGCGATACACATGATTTAGCTTCAAATACTTGCGATATAAGTGATCTAGCTTCAAATACAGGCGAAACGAACGAGTTAGCTTCAAATCCATGCGAAACACATGATTCAGCTGCAAATCAATGCGATGTAGAAGGTTCAGCTTCAAATCCATGCGAAACAAATGATATAGCTTCAAACACTTGGGGTATAAATGATATAGCTTCAAATGAAGACTAATCAAACGAGTTAGCTTCAAAATCCACGCGATACACATGATTTAGCCTCAAATATTAGCGATGTAGAAGGTTTAGCTTCAAATCCATGCGATACACAAGATTTAGCTTCAAATCAATGCGATGTAGCAGGTTCAGCTTCAAATCCATGCGACACATATGATTTAGCTTCAAATACTTGCGATATGAGTGATATAGCTTCAAAAGCTGTAGGAACAAACGAGGTAGCTTCAATTCCATGCGAGAAACATGATTTAGCTTCAAATTAATGCGATGTAGAAGGTTTAGCATCAAATTAACGCGAAACATATGATTTAGCTTCAAACACTTGGGGTATAAGTGATATAGCTTCAAATGCAGACTAATCAAACGATTTAGCTTCAAAATCAACGCGATACACACGATTTAGCTTCAAATACTTGCGATATAAGTGATGTAGATTCAACTGCAGGCGAAACGGACGAGTTAGCTTCAAATCCATGCGAAACACATGATTTAGCTGCAAATCAATGCGATGTAGAAGGTTTAGCTTCAAAACAATAAGAGGTAGAAGGTTTAGCTTCAAATCAATAGAATGTAGAAGGTTTCGCTTCAAATCAATGCGATGTAGAAGGTTTAGATTCAAATCCATACGAAACACATGATTTAGCTTCAAATCAATTCGAAGGACAAGGCTTAGATTCAAATCCATGCGATACAGATGATTTAGCTTCAAATAAATGCGATATAGAAGGTTTAGCTTCAAATCCATGCGATACACATGATTTAGCTGCAAATCAATGCGATGTTGAAGGTTTAGCTTCAAATCCGTGCGAAATAAATGGATTAGCTACAAATACTTGTTATATACATTATTTAGCTACAACTGCATGCGGAACAAACGAGTTTGCTTCAAAATCCACGCGATACACATGATTTAGCTTCAAATCAATTCGAAGGACAAGGCTTAGATTCAAATCCATGCGAAACAAATGATTTAGCTTCAAATGAATGCGAAGTAGAAGGCTTAGCTTCAAATCCATGCGAATCAAATAGTTTAGCTTCAAATTCTTGTGATATACATTATTTAGATTTAACTGCATGCGCAACACACGAGTTAGCTTCTAATCCATGCGAAACACATGATTTAGCTGCAAATCAATGCGATGAAGAAGGTTTAGCTTCAAATCCATGCGAAACAATTGATATAGCTTCAAACACTTGGGGTGTAAGTGATATAGCTTCAAATGAAGACTAATCAAACGAGTTAGCTTCAAAATCCACGCGATACAAATGATTTAGCTGCAAATCAATGCGGTGTTGAAGGTTTAGCTTCAAATCCACGCGAAACAAATGATTTAGCTTCAAACACTTGGGGTATAAGTGATATAGTTTCAAATGCAGACTAATCAAACGAGTAAGCTTCAAAATCCACGCGATAGACATGATTTAGCTTCAAATCAATTCGAAGGACAAGGCTTAGATTCAAATCCATGCGAAACAAATGATTTAGCTTGAAATGAAAGCGAAGTAGAAGGCTTAGCTTCAAATCCATGCAAAACAAATGGTTTAGCTACAAATGCTTGTGATATACATTATTTAGCTGCAACTGCATGCGAAACAAACGAGTTAGCTTCAAATCCATGCTACATACATGATTTAGCTGCAAATCAATGCGATGTAGAAGGTTTAGCTTCAAAACAATAAGAGGTAGAAGGTTTAGCTTCAAATCAATAGAATGTAGAAGGTTTCGCTTCAGATGAATGCGATGTAGAAGGTTTAGATTCAAATCCATACGAAACACATGATTTAGCTTCAAATCAATTCGAAGGACAAGGCTTAGATTCAAATCCATGCGATACAAATGATTTAGCTTCAAATAAATGCGATATAGAAGGTTTAGCTTCAAATCCATGCGATACACAAGATTTAGATTCAAATGAATGCGATGTAGTAGGTTCAGCTTCAAATCCATGCGACACATATGATTTAGCTTCAAATACTTGCGATATGAGTGATATTGCTTCAAAAGCTGTAGGAACAAACGAGGTAGCTTCAATTCCATGCGAGAAACATGATTTAGCTTCAAATCAATGCGATGTAGAAGGTTTAGCATCAAATGAACGCGAAACATAAGATTTAGCTTCAAACACTTGGGGTATAAGTGATATAGCTTCAAATGCACACTAATCAGACGATTTAGCTTCAAAATCAACGCGATACACATGATTTAGCTTCAAACACTTGCGATATAAGTGATGTAGATTCAACTGCAGGCAAAACGAACGAGTTAGCTTCAAATCCATGCGAAACACATGATTTAGCTGCAAATCAATGCGATGTAGAAGGTTTAGCTTCAAAACAATAAGAGGTAGAAGGTTTAGCTTCAAATCAATAGAATGTAGAAGGTTTAGCTTCAAATCAATAGAATGTAGAAGGTTTAGCTTCAAATCAATGCGACGTAGAAGGTTTAGCTTCAAATCCATACGAAACACATGATTTAGCTTCAAATCAATTCGATGGAGAAGGCTTAGATTCAAATCCATGCGAAACAAATGATTTAGCTTCAAATCAATGCGATGTAGGAGGTTTAGCTTCAAATCCATGCGATACACAAGATTTAGCTTCAAATCAATGCGATGTAGTAGGTTCAGCTTCAAATCCATGCGACACATATGATTTAGCTTCAAATACTTGCGATATAAGTGATATAGCTTCAAAAGCTGTAGGAACAAACGAGGTGGCTTCAATTCCATGCGAAACAAATGATTTAGCTTCAAATCAATGCGAAGTAGAAGGCTAAGCTTCAAATCCATTCGAAACAAATGGTTTAGCTACAAATACTTGTGATATACATTATTTAGCTACAACTGCATGCGAAACGAACGAGTTAGCTTCAAATCCATGCGAGACACATGATTTAGCTTCTACTCAATGCGATGTAGACGTTTTAGCTTCAAATCCACGCGAAACAAATGATTTAGCTTCAAACACTTGGAGTATAAGTGATATAGTATCAAATGCAGACTAATCAAACGAGTTAGCTTCAAAATCCACGCGATACACATGATTTATCTTCAAACAATTGCGATATAAGTGATGTAGATTCAACTGCAAGCAAAACGAACGAGTTAGCTTCAAATCCATGCGAAACACATGATTCAGCTGCAAATCAATGCGATGTAGTAGGTTCAGCTTCAAATCCATGCGATATAAGTGATATAGCTTCAAAAGCAGGAGGAAAAATCGAGGTAGCTTCAATTCCATGCGAAACAAATGATTTAGCTTCAGATCAATGCGAAGTAGAAGGCGTAGCTTCAAATCCATGCGAAACAAATGGATTAGCTACAAATATTTGTGATATACATCATTTAGCTACAACTGCATGCTAAACGAACGAGATAGCTTCAAATCCATGCGATTCACAAGATTTAGCTTCAAATCAATGCGACGAAGAAGGTTTAGCTTCAGATCCATGCGATACACAAGATTTAGCTTCAAATCAATGCGATGTAGTAGGTTCAGCTTCAAATCCATGCGACACATATGATTTAGCTTCAGATACTTGCGATATAAGTGATATAGCTTTAAAAGCTGTAGGAACAAACGAGGAAGCTTCAATTCCATGCGAGACACATGATTTAGCTTCAAATTAATGCGATGTAATAGGTTCAGCTTCAAATCCATGCGATATAAGTGATATAGCTTCAAAAGGAGAATGACAAACGAGGTAGCTTCAATTCCATGCGAAACAAATGATTTAGCTTCAAATCAATGCGAAGTAGAAGGCGTAGCTTCAAATCCATGCGAAACAAATAGTTTAGCTACAAATACTTGTGATATACATTATTTAGCTACAACTGCATGCGAAACTAACGAGTTAGCTTCAAATCCATGCGAAACACACGATTTGTCTTCATATCAAAGCGATGTAGAAGGTTTTGCTTCAAATCCATACGAAACACATGATTTAGCTTCAAATCAATTCGAAGGACAAGGCTTAGATTCAAATCCATGCGAAGCAAATGATGTAGCTTCAAATGAATGCGAAGTAGAAGGCATAGCTTCAAATCCATGCGAATCAAATGGTTTAGCTTCAAATTCTTGTGATATACATTATTTAGATTTAACTGCATGCGCAACGAACGAGTTAGCTTCTAATCCATGCGAAACACATGATTTAGCTGCAAATCAATGCGATGAAGAAGGTTTAGCTTCAAATCCATGCGAAACAATTGATATAGCTTCAAACACTTGGGGTGTAAGTGATATAGCTTCAAATGAAGACTAATCAAACGAGTTAGCTTCAAAATCCACGCGATACAAATGATTTAGCTTCAAATCAATGCGGTGTTGAAGGTTTCGCTTCAAATCCACGCGAAACAAATGATTTAGCTTCAAACACTTGGGGTATAAGTGATATAGTTTCAAATGCAGACTAATCAAACGAGTTAGCTTCAAAATCCACGCGATAGACATGATTTAGCTTCAAATCAATTCGAAGGACAAGGCTTAGATTCAAATCCATGCGAAACAAATGATTTAGCTTGAAATGAAAGCGAAGTAGAAGGCTTAGCTTCAAATCCATGCAAAACAAATGGTTTAGCTACAAATGCTTGTGATATACATTATTTAGCTGCAACTGCATGCGAAACAAACGAGTTAGCTTCAAATCCATGCTACGTACATGATTTAGCTGCAAATCAATGCGATGTAGAAGGTTTAGCTTCAAATCCATGCGATACACATGATTTAGCTTCAAATATTATCGATGTAGAAGGTTTAGCTTCAAATCCATGCGATACACAAGATTTAGCTTCAAATGAATGCGACGTAGTAGGTTCAGCTTCAAATCCATGCGGCACATATGATTTAGCTTCAAATACTTGCGATATAAGTGATATAGCTTCAAAAGCTGTAGGAACAAACGAGGTAGCTTCAATTCTATGCGAGAAACATGATTCAGCTTCAAATCAAAGCGATGTAGAAGGTTTAGCATCAAATTAACGCGAAACATATGATTTAAGTCAAACACTTGGGGTATAAGTGATATAGCTTCAAATGCAGACTAATCAAACGATTTAGCTTCAAAATCCACGGGATACACATGATTTTGCTTCAAATACTTGCGATATAAGTGATGTAGATTCAACTGCAGGCGAAACGAACGAGTTAGCTTCAAATCCATGCGAAACACATGATTTAGCTGCAAATCAATACGATGTAGAAGGTTTAGCTTCAAAACAATAAGAGGTAGAAGGTTTAGCTTCAATTCAATAGAATGTAGAAGGTTTAGCTTCAAATCAATGCGATGTAGAAGGTTTAGCTTCAAATCCTTACGACACACATGATTTAGGTTCAAATCAATTCGAAGGACAATGCTTAGATTCAAATCCATGCGCAACAAATGATTTAGCTTCAAATGAATGCGAAGTAGAAGGCTTAGCTTCAAATCCATGCAAAACAAATGGTTTAGCTACAAATAAATGTGATATACATTATTTAGCTACAACTGCATGCGAAACAAACGAGTTAGCTTCAAATCCATGCGAAACACATGATTTAGCTGCAAATCAGTGCGATGAAGAAGGTTTTGCTTCAAATCCATGCGAAACAAATGATATAGCTTCAAACTCTTGGGGTGTAAGTGATATAGCTTCAAATGAAGACTAATCAAACGAGTTAGCATCAAAATCCATGCGATACACATGATTTAGCTTCAAATACTAGCGATATAAGTGATGTAGATTCAACTGCAGGCCAAACGAACGAGTTAGCTTCAAATCCATGCGAAACACATGATTTAGCTGCAAATCAATGCGATGTAGAAGGTTTAGCTTCAAAACAATAAGAGGTAGAAGGTTTAGCTTCAATTCAATAGAATGTAGAAGGTTTAGCTTCAAATCAATGCGATGTAGAAGGTTTAGCTTCAAATCCATGCAAAACACGTGATTTTTCTTCCAATTAATGCGAAATAGAAGGCTTATTTTCAAATCCATGCGAATCAAATGGTTTAGCTTCAAATTCTTGTGATATACGTTATTTAGATTTTACTGCATGCGCAACGAACGAGTTAGCTTCTAATCCATGCGAAACACATGATTTTTCTTCCAATTAATGCGAAATAGAAGGCTTATTTTCAAATCCATGCGAATCAAATGGTTTAGCTTCAAATTCTTGTGATATACGTTATTTAGATTTAACTGCATGCGCAACGAACGAGTTAGCTTCAAATCCATGCGAAACACATGATTTAGCTGCAAATCAATGCGATGTAGAAGGTTTAGCTTCAAATCCACGCGAAACAAATGATTTAGCTTCAAACACTTGGGGTATAAGTGATATAGCTTCAAATGCAGACTAATCAAACGAGTTAGCTACAAAATCCACGCGATATACATGATTTAGCTTCAAATACTTGCGATATAAGTGATGTAGGTTCAGCTGCAGGCGAAACGAAGGAGTTAGCTTCGAATCCATGCGAAACACATGATTTAGCTGCAAATCAATGTGATGTAGAAGGTTTAGCTTCAAATCCATGCGATACACAAGATTTAGATTCAAATCAATGCGATGTAGAAGGTTCAGCTTCAAATCCATGCGATACATATGATTTAGTTTCAAATACTTGCGATAGAAGTGATATAGCTTCAAAAGCTGGAGGAACAAACGAGGAAGCTTCAATTCCATGCGAAACAAATTATTCAACTTCAATCAATGCGAAGTAGAAGGCTTAGCTTCAGATCCATGCGAAATAAATGGATTAGCTACAAATACTTGTGATATACATTATTTAGCTACAACTGCATGCGGAACAAACGAGTTTGCTTCAAATCCATGCGAGACATATGATTTAGCTTCAAATACTTGCGATATAAGTGATATAGCTTCAAAAGCTGGAGGAACAAACGGGGAAGCTTCAATTCCATGCGAAACAAATGATTTAACTTCAAATCAATGCGAAGTAGAAGGCTCAGCTACAGATCCATGCGATACACAAGATTTAGCTTCAAATCAATGCGATGTAGTAGGTCCAGCTTCAAATGCATGCGATATAAGTGATATAGCTTCAAAAGCAGGAGGAACAAACGAGGTAGCTTCAATTCCATGCGAAATAAATGGTTTAGCTACAAATACTTGTGATATACATTATTTTGCTACAACTGCATGCGAAACTAACGAGTTACCTACAAATCCATGCGAAACACACGATTTATCTTCAAATCAATGCGATGTAGAAGGTTTAGCTTCAAATCAATAAGAGGTAGAAGGTTTAGCTTCAAATCAATAGAATATAGTAGGTTTAGCTTCAAATCAATGCGATGTAGAATGTTTAGCTTCAAATCCATACGAAACACATGATTTAGCTTCAAATCAATGCGAAGGACAAGGCTTAGATTCAAATCCATGCGCAACAAATGATTTAGCTTCAAATGAATGCGAAGTAGAAGGCTTAGCTTCAAATCCATGCAAAACAAATGGTTTAGCTACAAATACTTGTGATATACATTATTTAGCTACAACTGCATGCGAAACAAACGAGTTAGCTTCAAATCAATGCGAAACACATGATTTAGCTGCAAATCAGTGCGATGAAGAAGGTTTTGCTTCAAATCCATCCGAAACAAATGATATAGCTTCAAACTCTTGGGGTGTAAGTGATATAGCTTCAAATGAAGACTAATCAAACGAGTTAGCATCAAAATCCATGCGATACACATGATTTAGCTTCAAATACTAGCGATATAAGTGATGTAGATTCAACTGCAGGCCAAACGAACGAGTTAGCTTCAAATCCATGCGAAACACATGATTTAGCTGCAAATCAATGCGATGTAGAAGGTTTAGCTTCAAAACAATAAGAGGTAGAAGGTTTAGCTTCAATTCAATAGAATGTAGAAGGTTTAGCTTCAAATCAATGCGATGTAGAAGGTTTAGCTTCAAATCCATACGACACACATGATTTAGGTTCAAATCAATTCGAAGGACAAGGCTTAGATTCAAATCCATGCGAAACAAATGATTTAGCTTCAAATCAATGCGATGTAGAAGGTTTAGCTTAAAATCCATGCGATACACAAGATTTAGCTTCAAATCAATGCGATGTAGTAGGTTCAGCTTCAGATCCATGCAGCACATATGATTTAGCTTTAAATACTTGCGATATAAGTGTTATAGCTTCAAAAGCTGGAGGAACAAACGAGGTGGCTTCAATTCCATGCGAAACAAATGATTTAGCTTCAAATCAATGCGAAGTAGAAGGCGTAGCTTCAAATCCATGCGAAACAAATGGTTTAGCTACAAATACTTGTGATATAGATTATTTAGCTACAACTGCATGCGAAACTAACGAGTTAGCTTCAAATCCATGCGAAACACACGATTTATCTTCAAATCAATGCGATGTAGAAGGTTTGCTTCAAATCAATAAGAGGTTGATGGTTTAGCTTCAAATCAATAGAATATAGAAGGTTTAGCTTCAAATAAATGCGATGTAGAAGGTTTAGCTTCAAATCCATACGACACACATGATTTAGATTCAAATCAATTCGAAGGACAAGGCTTAGATTCAAATCCATGCGAAACAAATGATTTAGCTTCAAATGAATGCGAAGTAGAAGGCTTGGATTCAAATCCATGCAAAACAAATGGTTTAACTACAAATACTTGTGATATACATTATTTAGCTACAACTGCATGCGAAACAAACGAGTGAACTTCAAATCCATGCGATACACATGATTTAGCTTCAAATCAATGGGATGTAGTAGGTTTAGCTTCAAATCCATGCCATACACAAGATTTAGCTTCAAATCAATGCGATGTAGTAGGTTCAGCTTCAAATCCATGCGACACATATGATTTAGCTTCAAATACTTGCGATATAAGTGATATAGCTTTAAAAGCTGTAGGAACAAACGAGGTAGCTTCAATTCCACGCGATACACATGATTTAGCTTCAAACACTTGCGATTTAAGTGATGTAGATTCAACTGCAGGCAAAACGAACGAGTTAGCTTCAAATCCATGCGAAACACATGATTCAGCTGCAAATCAATGCGTTGTAGAAGGATTAGCTTCAAATCCATGCGAAACACATTATTTAGCTGCAAATCAGTGCGAAGTAGAAGGCTCGGGTTCAAATCAATGCAATTCAAATGGTTCATCTTCAAATACTTGTGAAAGACATTATTTAGCTTCAACTGCATGCGAAACACATGATTTAGCTTCAAATCAATGCGAAACACATGATTTAGCTTCAAATCAATGGGAAACACATGATTTAGCTTCAAATCAATGCGAAACACATGATTTAGCTTCAAATCAATGCGTTGTAGAAGGTTTAGCTTCAAATCCATGCAAAACACGTGATTTATCTTCCAATTAATGCGAAGTAGAAGGCTTAACTTCAAATCCATGTGAATCAAATGGTTTAGCTTCAAATACTTGTGATATACGTTATTTAGATTTAACTGCATGCGCAACCAACGAGTTAGCTTCAAATCCATGCGAAACACATGATTTATCTGCAAATCAATGCGATGAAGAAGGTTTAGCTTCAAATCAATAGAATGTAGAAGGTTTAGCTTCAAATCAATGCGAATCAAATGGTTTAGCTTCAAATTCTTGTGATATACATTATTTAGATTTAACTGCATGCGCAACGAACGAGTTAGCTTCTAATCCATGCGAAACACATGATTTAGCTGCAAATCAATGCGATGTAGAACGTTTAGCTTCAAATCCATGCGATACACATGATTTAGCTTCAAATACTTGCGATATAAGTGATCTAGCTTCAAATACAGGCGAAACGAACGAGTTAGCTTCAAATCCATGCGAAACACATGATTCAGCTGCAAATCAATGCGATGTAGAAGGTTCAGCTTCAAATCCATGCGATACACATGATTTAGCTTCAAATACTTGCGATATAAGTGTTATAGCTTCAAAAGCTGGAGGAACAAACGAGGTGGCTTCAATTCCATGCGAAACAAATGATTTAGCTTCAAATCAATGCGAAGTAGAAGGCGTAGCTTCAAATCCATGCGAAACAAATGGTTTAGCTACAAATACTTGTGATATAGATTATTTAGCTACAACTGCATGCGAAACTAACGAGTTAGCTTCAAATCCATGCGAAACACACGATTTATCTTCAAATCAATGCGATGTAGAAGGTTTGCTTCAAATCAATAAGAGGTTGATGGTTTAGCTTCAAATCAATAGAATATAAAAGGTTTAGATTCAAATAAATGCGATGTAGAAGGTTTAGCTTCAAATCCATACGACACACATGATTTAGATTCAAATCAATTCGAAGGACAAGGCTTAGATTCAAATACATGCGAAACAAATGATTTAGCTTCAAATGAATGCGAAGTAGAAGGCTTGGATTCAAATCCATGCAAAACAAATGGTTTAACTACAAATACTTGTGATATACATTATTTAGCTACAACTGCATGCGAAACAAACGAGTTAACTTCAAATCCATGCGATACACATGATTTAGCTTCAAATCAATGGGATGTAGTAGGTTTAGCTTCAAATCCATGCCATACACAAGATTTAGCTTCAAATCAATGCGATGTAGTAGGTTCAGCTTCAAATCCATGCGACACATATGATTTTGCTTCAAATACTTGCGATATAAGTGATATAGCTTTAAAAGCTGTAGGAACAAACGAGGTAGCTTCAATTCCACGCGATACACATGATTTAGCTTCAAACACTTGCGATTTAAGTGATGTAGATTCAAATGCAGGCAAAACGAACGAGTTAGCTTCAAATCCATGCGAAACACATGATTCAGCTGCAAATCAATGCGTTGTAGAAGGATTAGCTTCAAATCCATGCGAAACACATTATTTAGCTGCAAATCAGTGCGAAGTAGAAGGCTCGGGTTCAAATCAATGCAATTCAAATGGTTCATCTTCAAATACTTGTGAAAGACATTATTTAGCTTCAACTGCATGCGAAACACATGATTTAGCTTCAAACACTGGGGTATAAGTGATATAGTTTCAAATGCAGACTAATCAAACGAGTTAGCTTCAAAATCCACGCGATAGACATGATTTAGCTTCAAATCAATTCGAAGGACAAGGCTTAGATTCAAATCCATGCGAAACAAATGATTTAGCTTGAAATGAAAGCGAAGTAGAAGGCTTAGCTTCAAATCCATGCAAAACAAATGGTTTAGCTACAAATGCTTGTGATATACATTATTTAGCTGCAACTGCATGCGAAACAAACGAGTTAGCTTCAAAATCCACGCGATACACATGATTTAGCTTCAAATATTAGCGATGTAGAAGGTTTAGCTTCAAATCCATGCGATACACAAGATTTAACTTCAAATGAATGCGATGTAGAAGGTTCAGCTTCAAATCCATGTGACACATATGATTTAGCTTCAAATACTTGCGATATAAGTGTTATAGCTTCAAAAGCTGGAGGAACAAACGAGGTGGCTTCAATTCCATGCGAAACAAATGATTTAGCTTCAAATCAATGCGAAGTAGAAGGCGTGGCTTCAAATCCATGCGAAACAAATGGTTTAGCTACAAATACTTGTGATATAGATTATTTAGCTACAACTGCATGCGAAACTAACGAGTTAGCTTCAAATCCATGCGAAACACACGATTTATCTTCAAATCAATGCGATGTAGAAGGTTTGCTTCAAATCAATAAGAGGTTGATGGTTTAGCTTCAAATCAATAGAATATAGAAGGTTTAGCTTCAAATAAATGCGATGTAGAAGGTTTAGCTTCAAATCCATACGACACACATGATTTAGATTCAAATCAATTCGAAGGACAAGGCTTAGATTCAAATCCATGCGAAACAAATGATTTAGCTTCAAATGAATGCGAAGTAGAAGGCTTGGATTCAAATCCATGCAAAACAAATGGTTTAACTACAAATACTTGTGATATACATTATTTAGCTACAACTGCATGCGAAACAAACGAGTTAACTTCAAATCCATGCGATACACATGATTTAGCTTCAAATCACTGGGATGTAGTAGGTTTAGCTTCAAATCCATGCCATACACAAGATTTAGCTTCAAATCAATGCGATGTAGTAGGTTCAGCTTCAAATCCATGCGACACATATGATTTAGCTTCAAATACTTGCGATATAAGTGATATAGCTTTAAAAGCTGTAGGAACAAACGAGGTAGCTTCAATTCCACGCGATACACATGATTCAGCTGCAAATCAATGCGTTGTAGAAGGATTAGCTTCAAATCCATGCGAAACACATTATTTAGCTGCAAATCAGTGCGAAGTAGAAGGCTCGGGTTCAAATCAATGCAATTCAAATGGTTCATCTTCAAATACTTGTGAAAGACATTATTTAGCTTCAACTGCATGCGAAACACATGATTTAGCTTCAAATCAATGCGAAACACATGATTTAGCTTCAAATCAATGGGAAACACATGATTTAGCTTCAAATCAATGCGAAACACATGATTTAGCTTCAAATCAATGCGTTGTAGAAGGTTTAGCTTCAAATCCATGCAAAACACGTGATTTATCTTCCAATTAATGCGAAGTAGAAGGCTTAACTTCAAATCCATGCGAATCAAATGGTTTAGCTACAAATACTTGTGATATTCATTATTTAGCTACAACTGCATGCGAAACTAACGAGTTAGCTTCAAATCCATGCGAATCACACGATTTATCTTCAAATCATTGCGATGTACAAGGTTTAGCTTCAAATCAATAGAATATAGAAGGTTTAGCTTCAAATCAATGCGATGTAGAAGGTTTAGCTTCAAATCCATACGAAATACATGATTTAGCTTCAAATACTTGCGATATAAGTGATATAGCTTCAAAAGCTGTAGGAGAAAACGAGGTAGTTCAATTCCATGCGAGAAACATGATTTAGCCTCAAATCAATGCGAAGTAGAAGGTTTAGCTTCAAATCCATGCAAAACACGTGATTTAACTTCCAATTAATGCGAAGTAGAAGGCTTAGCTTCAAATCCATGCGAATCAAATGGTTTAGCTTCAAATACTTGTGATATACGTTATTTAGATTTAACTGCATGCGCAACCAACGAGTTAGCTTCAAATCCATGCGAAACACATGATTTATCTGCAAATCAATGCGATGTAGAAGGTTTAGCTTCAAACCCATACGAAACACATGATTTAGCTTCAAATCAATTCGAAGGACAAGGCTTAGATTCAAATCCATGCGAAACAAATGATTTAGCTTCAAATCAATGCGATGTAGAACGTTTAGCTTCAAATCCATGCGATACACATGATTTAGCTTCAAATACTTGCGATATAAGTGATCTAGCTTCAAATACAGGCGAAACGAACGAGTTAGCTTCAAATCCATGCGAAACACATGATTCAGCTGCAAATCAATGCGATGTAGAAGGTTCAGCTTCAAATCCATGCGATACACATGATTTAGCTGCAAATCAATGCGATTTTGAAGGTTTAGCTTCAAATCCGTGCGAAATAAATGGATTAGCTACAAATACTTGTTATATACATTATTTAGCTACAACTGCATGCGGAACAAACGAGTTTGCTTCAAAATCCACGCGATACACATGATTTAGCTTCAAATCAATTCGAAGGACAAGGCTTAGATTCAAATCCATGCGAAACAAATGATTTAGCTTCAAATGAATGCGAAGTAGAAGGCTTAGCTTCAAATCCATGCGAATCAAATAGTTTAGCTTCAAATTCTTGTGATATACATTATTTAGATTTAACTGCATGCGCAACGAACGAGTTAGCTTCTAATCCATGCGAAACACATGATTTAGCTGCAAATCAATGCGATGAAGAAGGTTTAGCTTCAAATCCATGCGAAACAATTGATATAGTTTCAAACACTTGGGGTGTAAGTGATATAGCTTCAAATGAAGACTAATCAAACGAGTTAGCTTCAAAATCCACGCGATAGACATGATTTAGCTTCAAATCAATTCGAAGGACAAGGCTTAGATTCAAATCCATGCGAAACAAATGATTTAGCTTGAAATGAAAGCGAAGTAGAAGGCTTAGCTTCAAATCCATGCAAAACAAATGGTTTAGCTACAAATGCTTGTGATATACATTATTTAGCTGCAACTGCATGCGAAACAAACGAGTTAGCTTCAAATCCATGCTACATACATGATTTAGCTGCAAATCAATGCGATGTAGAAGGTTTAGCTTCAAATCCATGCGATACACAAGATTTAGCTTCAAATGAATGCGACGTAGTAGGTTCAGCTTCAAATCCATGCGGCACATATGATTTAGCTTCAAATACTTGCGATATAAGTGATATAGCTTCAAAAGCTGTAGGAACAAACGAGGTAGCTTCAATTCTATGCGAGAAACATGATTCAGCTTCAAATCAAAGCGATGTAGAAGGTTTAGCATCAAATTAACGCGAAACATATGATTTAGCTTCAAACACTTGGGGTATAAGTGATATAGCTTCAAATGCAGACTAATCAAACGATTTAGCTTCAAAATCCACGGGATACACATGATTTTGCTTCAAATACTTGCGATATAAGTGATGTAGATTCAACTGCAGGCGAAACGAACGAGTTATCTTCAAATCCATGCGAAACACTTGATTTAGCTGCAAATCAATGCGATGTAGAAGGTTTAGCTTCAAATCCAAGCGTAACACATGATTTAGCTTCAAATACTTGCGATATAAGTGATATAGCTTCAAATACAGGCGAAACGAACGAGTTAGCTTCAAATCCATGCGAAACACATGATTCAGCTACAAATCAATGCGATGTAGACGGTTTAGCTTCAAATCCATGTGAAACACATTATTTAGCTGCAAATCAGTGCGAAGTTTAAGGGTCGGGTTCAAATCAATGCGATTCAAATGGTTCATCTTCAAATACTTGTGAAAGACATGATTTAGCTTCAACTGCATGGGAAACACATGACTTAGCTTCAAATCAATGCGATGTAGAAGGTTTAGCATCAAATCCATGCAAAACACGTGATTTAACTTCCAATTAATGCGAAGTAGAAGGCTTAGCTTCAAATCCATGCGAATCAAATGGTTTAGCTACAAATACTTGTGATATTCATTATTTAGCTACAACTGCATGTGAAACTATCGAGTTAGCTTCAAATCCATGCGAATCACACGATTTATCTTCAAATCATTGCGATGTAGAAGGTTTAGCTTCAAATCAATAAGAGGTAGAAGGTTTAGCTTCAAATCAATAGAATATAGAAGGTTTAGCTTCAAATCAATGCGATGTAGAAGGTTTAGCTTCAAATCCATACGAAACACATGATTTAGCTTCAAATACTTGCGATATAAGTGATATAGCTTCAAAAGCTGTAGGAGAAAACGAGGTAGCTTCAATTCCATGCGAGAAACATGATTTAGCCTCAAATCAATGCGAAGTAGAAGGTTTAGCTTGAAATCCATTCAAAACACGTGATTTAACTTCCAATTAATGCGAAGTAGATGGCTTAGCTTCAAATCCATGCGAAACACATGATTTAGCTGCAAATCAATGCGATGTAGAAGGTTTAGCTTCAAAACAATAAGAGGTAGAAGGTTTAGCTTCAAATCAATAGAATGTAGAAGGTTTAGCTTCAAATCAATAGAATGTAGAAGGTTTAGCTTCAAATCAATGCGACGTAGAAGGTTTAGCTTCAAATCCATACGAAACACATGATTTAGCTTCAAATCAATTCGATGGAGAAGGCTTAGATTCAAATCCATGCGAAACAAATGATTTAGCTTCAAATCAATGCGATGTAGGAGGTTTAGCTTCAAATCCATGCGATACACAAGCTTTAGCTTCAAATCAATGCGATGTAGTAGGTTCAGCTTCAAATCCATGCGACACATATGATTTAGCTTCAAATACTTGCGATATAAGTGATATAGCTTCAAAAGCTGTAGGAACAAACGAGGTGGCTTCAATTCCATGCGAAACAAATGATTTAGCTTCAAATCAATGCGAAGTAGAAGGCTAAGCTTCAAATCCATTCGAAACAAATGGTTTAGCTACAAATACTTGTGATATACATTATTTAGCTACAACTGCATGCGAAACTAACGAGTTATCTTCAAATCCATGCGAAACACACGATATATCTTCAAATCAATGCGATGTAGAAGGTTTAGCTTCAAATCCATGTCATACTCAAGATTTAGCTTCCAATCATTGCGATGTAGTAGGTGTAGCTTCAAATACATACGAAACACATGATTTAGCTTCAAATCAATTCGAAGGACAAGGCTTAGATTCAAATCCATGCGAAACAAATGATTTAGCTCCAAATGAATGCGAAGTAGAAGGCTTAGCTTCAAAACAATGCAAAACAAATGGTTTAGCTACAAATACTTGTGATATACGTCACTTAGCTACAATTGCATGCGAAACGAACGAGTTAGCTTCAAATCCATGCGAGACACATGATTTAGCTTCTACTCAATGCGATGTAGACGTTTTAGCTTCAAATCCACGCGAAACAAATGATTTAGCTTCAAACACTTGGGGTATAAGTGATATAGTATCAAATGCAGACTAATCAAACGAGTTAGCTTCAAAATCCACGCGATACACATGATTTATCTTCAAACAATTGCGATATAAGTAATGTAGATTCAACTGCAGGCAAAACGAACGAGTTAGCTTCAAATCCATGCGAAACACATGATTTAGCTGCAAATCAATGTGGTGTAGAAGGTGTAGCTTCAAATCCATGCGATACACAAGATTTAGCTTCAAATCAATGCGATGTAGAAGGTTCAGCTTCAAATCCATGTGACACATATGATTTAGCTTCAAATACTTGCGATGTAAGTGATATAGCTTCAAAAGCTGGAGGAACAAACGAGGTGGCTTCAATTCCATGCGAAACAAATGATTTAGCTTCAAACACTTGCGATATAAGTGATGTAGATTCAACTGCAAGCAAAACGAACGAGTTAGCTTCAAATCCATGCGAAACACATGATTCAGCTGCAAATCAATGCGATGTAGTAGGTTCAGCTTCAAATCCATGCGATATAAGTGATATAGCTTCAAAAGCAGGAGGAAAAATCGAGGTAGCTTCAATTCCATGCGAAACAAATGATTTAGCTTCAAATCAATGCGAAGTAGAAGGCGTAGCTTCAAATCCATGCGAAACAAATGGATTAGCTACAAATATTTGTGATATACATCATTTAGCTACAACTGCATGCTAAACGAACGAGTTAGCTTCAAATCCATGCGATTCACAAGATTTAGCTTCAAATCAATGCGACGAAGAAGGTTTAGCTTCAGATCCATGCGATACACAAGATTTAGCTTCAAATCAATGCGATGTAGTAGGTTCAGCTTCAAATCCATGCGACACATATGATTTAGCTTCAGATACTTGCGATATAAGTGATATAGCTTTAAAAGCTGTAGGAACAAACGAGGAAGCTTCAATTCCATGCGAGACACATGATTTAGCTTCAAATTAATGCGATGTAATAGGTTCAGCTTCAAATCCATGCGATATAAGTGATATAGCTTCAAAAGGAGAATGACAAACGAGGTAGCTTCAATTCCATGCGAAACAAATGATTTAGCTTCAAATCAATGCGAAGTAGAAGGCGTAGCTTCAAATCCATGCGAAACAAATAGTTTAGCTACAAATACTTGTGATATACATTATTTAGCTACAACTGCATGCGAAACTAACGAGTTAGCTTCAAATCCATGCGAAACACACGATTTGTCTTCATATCAAAGCGATGTAGAAGGTTTTGCTTCAAATCCATACGAAACACATGATTTAGCTTCAAATCAATTCGAAGGACAAGGCTTAGATTCAAATCCATGCGAAGCAAATGATGTAGCTTCAAATGAATGCGAAGTAGAAGGCATAGCTTCAAATCCATGCGAATCAAATGGTTTAGCTTCAAATTCTTGTGATATACATTATTTAGATTTAACTGCATGCGCAACGAACGAGTTAGCTTCTAATCCATGCGAAACACATGATTTAGCTGCAAATCAATGCGATGAAGAAGGTTTAGCTTCAAATCCATGCGAAACAATTGATATAGCTTCAAACACTTGGGGTGTAAGTGATATAGCTTCAAATGAAGACTAATCAAACGAGTTAGCTTCAAAATCCACGCGATACAAATGATTTAGCTGCAAATCAATGCGGTGTTGAAGGTTTAGCTTCAAATCCACGCGAAACAAATGATTTAGCTTCAAACACTTGGGGTATAAGTGATATAGTTTCAAATGCAGACTAATCAAACGAGTTAGCTTCAAAATCCACGCGATAGACATGATTTAGCTTCAAATCAATTCGAAGGACAAGGCTTAGATTCAAATCCATGCGAAACAAATGATTTAGCTTGAAATGAAAGCGAAGTAGAAGGCTTAGCTTCAAATCCATGCAAAACAAATGGTTTAGCTACAAATGCTTGTGATATACATTATTTAGCTGCAACTGCATGCGAAACAAACGAGTTAGCTTCAAATCCATGCTACATACATGATTTAGCTGCAAATCAATGCGATGTAGAAGGTTTAGCTTCAAATCCATGCGATACACATGATTTAGCTTCAAATACTTGCGATATACGTCATTTAGCTACAATTGCATGCGAAACGAACGAGTTAGCTTCAAAATCCACGCGATACACATGATTTAGCTTCAAATATTATCGATGTAGAAGGTTTAGCTTCAAATCCATGCGATACACAAGATTTAGCTTCAAATCAATGCGATGTAGAAGGTTCAGCTTCAAATCCATGTGACACATATGATTTAGCTTCAAATACTTGCGATGTAAGTGATATAGCTTCAAAAGCTGGAGGAACAAACGAGGTGGCTTCAATTCCATGCGAAACAAATGATTTAGCTTCAAACACTTGCGATATAAGTGATGTAGATTCAACTGCAAGCAAAACGAACGAGTTAGCTTCAAATCCATGCGAAACACATGATTCAGCTGCAAATCAATGCGATGTAGAAGGATTAGCTTCAAATCCATGCGAAACACATTATTTAGCTGCAAATCAGTGCGAAGTAGAAGGCTCGGGTTCGGATCAATGCAATTCAAATGGTTCATCTTCAAATACTTGTGAAAGACATGATTTAGCTTCAACTGCATGCAAAACACATGATTTAGCTTCAAATCAATGCGAAACACATGATTTAGCTTCAAATCAATGCGATGTAGAAGGTTTAGCTTCAAATCCATGCAAAACACGTGATTTATCTTCCAATTAATGCGAAGTAAAAGGCTTAGCTTCAAATCCATGCGAATCAAATGGTTTAGCTTCAAATACTTGTGATATAAGTGATGTAGATTCAACTGCAGGCGAAACGAACGAGTTAGCTTCAAATCCATGCGAAACACATGATTTACATCAATGCGATGTAGAAGGTTTAGCTTCAAAACAATAAGAGGTAGAAGGTTTAGCTTCAAATCAATAGAATGTAGAAGGCTTCGCTTCAAATGAATGCGATGTAGAAGGTTTAGCTTCAAATCCATGCGACACATATGATTTAGCTTCAAATACTTGCGATATAAGTGATATAGCTTCAAAGGCTGGAGGAACATACGAGGTAGCTTCAATTCCATGCGAAACAAATGATTTAGCTTCAAATCAATGCGAAGTAGAAGGCGTAGCTTCAAATCCATGCGAAACAAATGGATTAGCTACAAATATTTGTGATATACATCATTTAGCTACAACTGCATGCTAAACGAACGAGTTAGCTTCAAATCCATGCGATTCACAAGATTTAGCTTCAAATCAATGCAACGAAGAAGGTTTAGCTTCAGATCCATGCGATACACAAGATTTAGCTTCAAATCAATGCGATGTAGTAGGTTCAGCTTCAAATCCATGCGACACATATGATTTAGCTTCAGATACTTGCGATATAAGTGATATAGCTTTAAAAGCTGTAGGAACAAACGAGGAAGCTTCAATTCCATGCGAGACACATGATTTAGCTTCAAATTAATGCGATGTAGTAGGTTCAGCTTCAAATCCATGCGATATAAGTGATATAGCTTCAAAAGGAGAATGACAAACGAGGTAGCTTCAATTCCATGCGAAACAAATGATTTAGCTTCAAATCCATGCGAAACACACGATTTATCTTCATATCAAAGCGATGTAGAAGGTTTTGCTTCAAATCCATACAAAACACATGATTTAGCTTCAAATCAATTCGAAGGACAAGGCTTAGATTCAAATCCATGCGAAGCAAATGATGTAGCTTCAAATGAACGCGAAGTAGAAGGCATAGCTTCAAATCCATGCTAACCAAATGGTTTAGCTACAAATACTTGTGTTATACTTTATTTAGATTTAACTGCATGCGCAACGAACGAGTTAGCTTCAAATTCATGCGGAACACATGATTTAGCTGCAAATCAGTGCGATGAAGAAGGTTTAGCCTCAAATCAATAGAATGTAGAAGGTTTAGCTTCAAATCAATGCGATGTAGAAGGTTTAGCTTCAAATCCATACGAAACACATGATTTAGCTTCAAATCAATTCGAAGGACAAGGCTTATATTCAAATCCATGCGAAACAAATGATTTAGCTTCAAATCAATGCGATGTAGAAGGTTTAGCTTCAAATCCATGCGATACACATGATTTAGCTTCAAATACTTGCGATATAAGTGATCTAGCTTCAAATACAGGCGAAACGAACGAGTTAGCTTCAAATCCTTGCGAGACACATGATTTAGCTGCAAATCAAAGCGATGAAGAAGGTTTAGCTTCAAATCCATGCGAAACAAATGATATAGCTTCAAGCACTTGGAGTATAAATGATATAGGTTCAAATGAAGACTAATCAAACGAGTTATCTTCAAAATCCACGCGATACACATGATTTAGCTTCAAATATTAGCGATATAAGTGATGTAGATTCAACTGCAGGCGAAACGAACGAGTTAGCTTCAAATCCATGCGAAACACATGATTTATCTGCAAATCAATACAATGTAGAAGGTTTAGCTTCAAAACAATAAGAGGTAGAAGGTTTTGCTTCAAATCAATAGAATGTAGAAGGTTTAGCTTCAAATCAATGCGATGTAGAAGGTTTAGCTTCAAATCCATACCAACCACATGATTTAGCTTCAAATCAATTCGATGGACCAGGCTTAGATTCAAATCCATGCGAAACAAATGATTTAGCTTCAAATCAATGCGATGTGGAAGGTTTAGCTTCAAATCCATGCGATACACAAGATTTAGCTTCAAATCAATGCGATGTAGTAGGTTCAGCTTCAGATCCATGCAGCACATATGATTTAGCTTTAAATACTTGCGATATGAGTGACATAGTTTCAAATGGAGGCGAAACGAACAAGTTAGCTTCAAATCCATGCGAGGCACATGATTTAGCTTCTAATCAATGCGATGTAGAAGGTTTAGCTTCAAATCCACGCGAAACAAATGTTTTAGCTTCAAACACTTGGGGTATAAGTGATATAGCTTCAAATGCAGACTAATCAAATGAGTTAGCTTCAAAATCTACGCGATACACATGATATAGCTTCAAACACTTGCGATATAAGTGATGTAGATTCAACTGCAGGCAAAACGAAAGAGTTAGCTACAAATCCATGCGAAACACATGATTTAGCTGCAAATCAATGTGATGTAGAAGGTTTAGCTTCAAATCCCTGCGATACACAAGATTTAGCTTCAAATCAATGCGATGTAGAAGGATCAGCTTCAAATCCATGTGACACATATGATTTAGCTTCAAATACTTGCGATATAAGTGTTATAGCTTCAAAAGCTGGAGGAACAAACGAGGTGGCTTCAATTCCATGCGAAACTAACGAGTTAGCTTCAAATCCATACGAAACACATGATTTAGCTTCAAATCAATGCGTTGTAGAAGGTTTAGCTTCAAATCCATGCAAAACACGTGATTTATCTTCCAATTAATGCGAAGTAGAAGGCTTAACTTCAAATCCATGCGAATCAAATGGTTTAGCTACAAATACTTGTGATATTCATTATTTAGCTACAACTGCATGCGCAACTAACGAGTTAGCTTCAAATCCATGCGAAACACATGATTTATCTGCAAATCAATGCGATGAAGAAGGTTTAGCTTCAAATCAATAGAATGTAGAAGGTTTAGCTTCAAGTCAATGCGATGTAGAAGGTTTAGCTTCAAACCCATACGAAACACATGATTTAGCTTCAAATACTTGCGATATAAGTGATCTAGCTTCAAATACAGGCGAAACGAACGAGTTAGCTTCAAATCCATGCGAAACACATGATTCAGCTGCAAATCAATGCGATGTAGAAGGTTCAGCTTCAAATCCATGCGAAACAAATGATATAGCTTCAAACACTTGGGGTATAAATGATATAGCTTCAAATGAAGACTAATCAAACGAGTTAGCTTCAAAATCCACGCGATACACATGAGTTAGCCTCAAATATTAGCGATGTAGAAGGTTTAGCTTCAAATCCATGCGATACACAAAATTTAGCTTCAAATCAATGCGATGTAGAAGGTTTAGCTTCATATCCATGCGAATCAAATCGTTTAGCTTCAAATACTTGTGATATACATTATTTAGCTACAACTGCATGCGAAACTAACGAGTTAGATTCAAATCCATGCGAAACACACGATTTATCTTCAAATCAATGCGATGTAGAAGATTTAGCTTCAAATCAATAAGAGGTAGAAGGTTTAGCTTCAAATCAATAGAATATAGTAGGTTTAGCTCCAAATCAATGCGATGTAGAAGGTTTAGCTTCAAATCCATGCGAAACAAATGATATAGCTTCAAACACTTGGGGTGTAAGTGATATAGCTTCCAATAAAGACTAATCAAACGAGTTAGCTTCAAAATCCACGCGATACACATGATTTAGCTTCAAATACTAGCGATATAAGTGATGTAGATTCAACTGCAGGCGAAATGAACGAGTTAGCTTCAAATCCATGCGAAACACATGATATAGCTGCAAATCAATGCGATGTAATAGTTTTAGCTTCAAAACAATAAGAGGTAGAAGGTTTAGCTTCAAATCAATAGAATGTAGAAGGTTTAGCTTCAATTCAATGCGATGTAGAAGGTTTAGCTTCAAATCCATACGAAACACATGATTTAGCTTCAAATCAATTCGAAGGACAAGGCTTAGATTCAAATCCATGCGAAACAAATGATTTAGCTTCAAATGAATGCGAAGTAGAAGGCTTAGCTTCAAATCCATGCAAAACAAATGGTTTAGCTACAAATACTTGTGATATACATTATTTAGCTACAACTGCATGCGAAACAAACGAGATAGCTTCAAATCCATGCTATATACATGATTTAGCTTCAAATCAATGCGATGTAGAAGGTTTAGCTACAAATCCATGCGATACACAAGATTTAGCTTCAAATCAATGCGATGTAGTAGGTTCAGCTTCAAATCCATGCGACACATATGATTTAGTTTCAAATACTTGCGATATAAGTGATATAGCTTCAAAAGCTGTAGGAACAAACAAGGTAGCTTCAATTCCATGCGAGAAACATGATTTAGCTTCAAATCAATGCGATGTAGAAGGTTTAGCTTCAAATCCATGCAAAACACGTGATTTAACTTCCAATTAATGCGAAGTAGAAGGCTTAGCTTCAAATCCATGCGAATCAAATGGTTTAGCTTCAAATACTTGTGATATACGTTATTTAGATCTAACTGCATGCGCAACGAACGAGTTAGCTTCAAATCCATGCGGAACACATGATTTAGCTGCAAATCAGTGCGATGAAGAAGGTTTAGCCTCAAATCAATAGAATGTAGAAGGTTTAGCTTCAAATCAATGCGATGTAGAAGGTTTAGCTTCAAATCCATACGAAACACATGATTTAGCTTCAAATCAATTCGAAGGACAAGGCTTATATTCAAATCCATGCGAAACAAATGATTTAGCTTCAAATCAATGCGATGTAGAAGGTTTAGCTTCAAATCCATGCGATACACATGATTTAGCTTCAAATACTTGCGATATAAGTGATCTAGCTTCAAATACAGGCGAAACGAACGAGTTAGCTTCAAATCCTTGCGAGACACATGATTTAGCTGCAAATCAATGCGATGACGAAGGTTTAGCTTCAAATCCATGCGAAACAAATGATATAGCTTCAAACACTTGGAGTATAAATGATATAGGTTCAAATGAAGACTAATCAAACGAGTTAGCTTCAAAATCCACGCGATACACATGAGTTAGCCTCAAATATTAGCGATGTAGAAGGTTTAGCTTCAAATCCATGCGATACACAAAATTTAGCTTCAAATCAATGCGATGTAGAAGGTTTAGCTTCATATCCATGCGAATCAAATCGTTTAGCTTCAAATACTTGTGATATACATTATTTAGCTACAACTGCATGCGAAACTAACGAGTTAGATTCAAATCCATGCGAAACACACGATTTATCTTCAAATCAATGCGAAAATGTAGAAGATTTAGCTTCAAATCAATAAGAGGTAGAAGGTTTAGCTTCAAATCAATAGAATATAGTGGGTTTAGCTCCAAATCAATGCGATATAGAAGGTTTAGCTTCAAATCCATGCGAAACAAATGATATAGCTTCAAACACTTGGGGTGTAAGTGATATAGCTTCCAATAAAGACTAATCAAACGAGTTAGCTTCAAAATCCAGGCGATACACATGATTTAGCTTCAAATACTAGCGATATAAGTGATGTAGATTCAACTGCAGGCGAAATGAACGAGTTAGCTTCAAATCCATGCGAAACACATGATATAGCTGCAAATCAATGCGATGTAATAGTTTTAGCTTCAAAACAATAAGAGGTAGAAGGTTTAGCTTCAAATCAATAGAATGTAGAAGGTTTAGCTTCAATTCAATGCGATGTAGAAGGTTTAGCTTCAAATCCATACGAAACACATGATTTAGCTTCAAATCAATTCGAAGGACAAGGCTTAGATTCAAATCCATGCGAAACAAATGATTTAGCTTCAAATGAATGCGAAGTAGAAGGCTTAGCTTCAAATCCATGCAAAACAAATGGTTTAGCTACAAATACTTGTGATATACATTATTTAGCTACAACTGCATGCGAAACAAACGAGATAGCTTAAAATCCATGCTATATACATGATTTAGCTTCAAATCAATGCGATGTAGAAGGTTTAGCTACAAATCCATGCGATACACAAGATTTAGCTTCAAATCAATGCGATGTAGTAGGTTCAGCTTCAAATCCATGCGACACATATGATTTAGTTTCAAATACTTGCGATATAAGTGATATAGCTTCAAAAGCTGTAGGAACAAACAAGGTAGCTTCAATTCCATGCGAGAAACATGATTTAGCTTCAAATCAATGCGATGTAGAAGGTTTAGCTTCAAATCCATGCAAAACACGTGATTTAACTTCCAATTAATGCGAAGTAGAAGGCTTAGCTTCAAATCCATGCGAATCAAATGGTTTAGCTTCAAATACTTGTGATATACGTTATTTAGATCTAACTGCATGCGCAACGAACGAGTTAGCTTCAAATCCATGCGGAACACATGATTTAGCTGCAAATCAGTGCGATGAAGAAGGTTTAGCCTCAAATCAATAGAATGTAGAAGGTTTAGCTTCAAATCAATGCGATGTAGAAGGTTAAGCTTCAAATCCATACGAAACACATGATTTAGCTTCAAATCAATTCGAAGGACAAGGCTTATATTCAAATCCATGCGAAACAAATGATTTAGCTTCAAATCAATGCGATGTAGAAGGTTTAGCTTCAAATCCATGCGATACACATGATTTAGCTTCAAATACTTGCGATATAAGTGATCTAGCTTCAAATACAGGCGAAACGAACGAGTTAGCTTCAAATCCTTGCGAGACACATGATTTAGCTGCAAATCAATGCGATGACGAAGGTTTAGCTTCAAATCCATGCGAAACAAATGATATAGCTTCAAACACTTGGAGTATAAATGATATAGGTTCAAATGAAGACTAATCAAACGAGTTAGCTTCAAAATCCACGCGATACACATGATTTAGCTTCAAATATTAGCGATGTAGAAGGTTTAGCTTCAAATCCATGCGATACACAAGATTTAGCTTCAAATGAATGCGACGTAGTAGGTTCAGCTTCAAATCCATGCGGCACATATGATTTAGCTTCAAATACTTGCGATATAAGTGATATAGCTTCAAAAGCTGTAGGAACAAACGAGGTAGCTTCAATTCCATGCGAGAAACATGATTCAGCTTCAAATCAATGCGATGTAGAAGGTTTAGCATCAAATTAACGCGAAACATATGATTTAGTTTCAAACACTTGGGGTATAAGTGATATAGCTTCAAATGCAGACTAATCAAACGATTTAGCTTCAAAATCCACGGGATACACATGATTTAGCTTCAAATACTTGCGATATAAGTGATGTAGATTCAACTGCAGGCAAAACGAACGAGTTAGATTCAAATCCATGCGAAACACATGATTTAGCTGCAAATCAATGCGATGTAGAAGGTTTAGCTTCAAATCCAAGCGTAACACATGATTTAGCTTCAAATACTTGCGATATAAGTGATATAGCTTCAAATACAGGCGAAACGAACGAGTTGGCTTCAAATCCATGCGAAACACATGATTCAGCTACAAATCAATGCGATGTAGACGGTTTAGCTTCAAATCCATGCGAAACACATTATATAGCTGCAAATCAGTGCGAAGTAGAAGGGTCGGGTTCAAATCAATGCGATTCAAATGGTTCATCTTCAAATACTTGTGAAAGAAATGATTTAGCTTCAACTGCATGCGAAACACATGACTTAACTTCAAATCAATGCGATGTAGAAGGTTTAGCTTCAAATCCATGCAAAACACGTGATTTAACTTCCAATTAATGCGAAGTAGAAGGCTTAGCTTCAAATCCATGCGAATCAAATGGTTTAGCTATAAATACTTGTGATATTCATTATTTAGCTACAACTGCATGCGAAACTAACGAGTTAGCTTCAAATCCATGCGAATCACACGATTTATCTTCAAATCATTGCGATGTAGAAGGTTTAGCTTCAAATCAATAAGAGGTAGAATATTTAGATTCAAATCAATAGAATATAGAAGGTTTAGCTTCAAATCAATGCGATGTAGAAGGTTTAGCTTCAAATCCATACGAAACACATGATTTAGCTTCAAATACTTGCGATATAAGTGATATAGCTTCAAAGCTGTAGGAGAAAACGAGGTAGCTTCAATTCCATGCGAGAAACATGATTTAGCCTCAAATCAATGCGAAGTAGAAGGTTTAGCTTCAAATCCATGCAAAACACGTGATTTAACTTCCAATTAATGCGAAGTAGATGGCTTAGCTTCAAATCCATGCGAATCAAATGGTTTAGCTTCAAATACTTGTGATATACGTTATTTAGATTTAACTGCATGCGCAACCAACGAGTTAGCTACAAATCCATGCTATATACATGATTTAGCTGCAAATCAATGCGATGTAGAAGGTTTAGCTTCAAAACAATAAGAGGTAGAAGGTTTAGCTTCAAATCAATGCGATGTAGAAGGATTAGCTTCAAATCCATACGAAACACATGATTTAGCTTCAAATCAATTCGAAGGACAAGGCTTAGATTCAAATCCATGCGAAACAAATGATTTAGCTTCAAATCCATGCGATACACAACATTTAGCTTCAAATCAATGCGATGTAGTAGGTTCAGCTTCAAATCCATGCGGCACATATGATTTTGCTTTAAATACTTGCGATATAAGTGACATAGTTTCAAATGGAGGCGAAACGAACGAGTTAGCTTCAAATCCATGGCAGACACATGATTTATCTTCTAATCAATGCGATGTAGAAGGTTTTGCTTCAATTCCTCGCGAAACAAATGATTTAGCTTCAAACACTTGCGATATAAGTGATGTAGATTCAACTGCAGGCAAAACGAACGAGTTAGCTTCAAATCCATGCGAAACACATGATTCAGCTTCAAATCAATGCGATGTAGAAGGATTAGCTTCAAATCCATGCGAAACACATTATTTAGCTGCAAATCAGTGCGAAGTAGAAGGATCGGGTTCAAGTCGATGCAATTCAAATGGTTCATCTTCAAATACTTGTGAAAGACATGATTTAGCTTCAACTGCATGCGAAACAGATGATTTAGCTTCAAATCAA